>NC_142518.1:97159250-97322500 GCF_057876585.1 Rhinolophus sinicus
TGGCATTTACTTGGACAAAGCAAATGCACATCTACCGGCTCTTCTGAGTATGAACCTTCAGCTGGAAGGGCTTGCTGACTTGTTATAGACTCACCTTTGGATTTTAATTTGTAAAAATCCAGATATGGCAGTCACAGCCTTTTTATTTGGCTGTAATGAGGAAGTCCTACGTTGTTATGATGTTTGTTCTATTTCTAAACTACAGTACCACATAGCAGTCAGTAATTGTTAGCTTCTATTTACACAAGGAACACTTTCAGACTACCATCCTAAAATGTGAGATAATTGCTACTAGCTGTCTTTAAGCTACTTGAATTCTCCAAAGATGCTAAAATTGGTAGAAAAAAGAGAAACAGGCTTAAAGCAAGGATGTAAACGTGCAAGAAACAGAACAATCTCATGAATGTAATGTTGAACAAAAGGAGCCAAACATAAAAAATCACATATCATATGATTTTATTTCATTTATGTTTAAAAAGAGGTAAAGCTTACTCTGTCAGGATAGTGGTTTCTCTCAGGGATGCGGAGTGGTGACCAGAAAAGGACATTAGGAGGTTTTTGGTCATGTTCTATTTCTTGATCTGTGTGCTGATTACAAGTATGCATTCACTTTGTGATTTTTTTTAACAGTACAGAGGTTTTTTTTTAATTTTTCTTTACACTTATGCTATGAATTCTTAGGGAATGGGTTCCAGCAGCTCAGACTCCTTTCCCCTGGTTCTCACAAAGTGTGCTTCTCTGAGTGGGGCAGGCTGGTGTTTCAGTTGAAGCCAGGTACCTTTCTCTTTGGCTTCCTTCCTTTTTTGATCATTTTCCTTCACTCGTTTCAGGAAAGCTGTCTTGGCTCTTAGAGTGTTTAATATGCTCAATACGTACATTAATTCTCTTGGCAAAGATCTTGCCCTTAACTTGTTTACAACAATGCCAACTGCATGCTGGGTAACATTGTAGACCCTTCCAATTTTGCCACAGAAACATTTGTAGGGCATTCATTTTTGAACAGTGCCCATTCCCGTGATGACTATAATATCACCTTTCTTGTAGATTCACATGTATGGGGCCAAAGGAACGGCTCCATGTTTTCTAAAAGGCCTAGAGAACATATAGCAGGCACCTCTCCTCTTTCCCTTTGTGTTGGTCATTTTGGTGAATTACTGGAAGATGGCAGTCCCCCTCTTTGTGATCTTTTATTGAGCTATATACTTACAATTCATGCACTTTTTAAATATATTTTTACATTTCAATAAAATGCACCAAAAATGTACTAGAAATGTAGACAAGTGGTTAATAGAATGCTAACTTAAAGTCAAGATAGGAGGTTTGAATTTATTGGTTGAAAAAATTTTGCAACGAAAACAAATAAAATTACAAATTATACTTTTCCTCTAAAATAAACTCTCTTTTCTATATAGCACATTCCTTGTAAATCTTCTCCACTTAAGAAATCCTGCCCTTGCTTCCTGCACCACCCCTCAAATATTCCATATGCCTTTCTCCTGTACCTTAGGTTACTTTGGTTTAGAGTAGTTTTAATACAGTGAGTTAGTGGGAGTGAAAAAGAATAAGATGAACCAGGAACCAGGAAATTTGGCAAAATCATGATGGAGACTGGCTTCTAACCCTAGCTCTGTCACCAACTATGTGCTCTTGGACCAGACACCTACTTTTTCTAGTCGGTCTCTAATGATCGTTTTGAACCCCTAAATTCTATGAATCTGCAGGTGATAAGGAAATTGGAAAAACTCAAGAGACTTATGGGAAAGAAGGAAGGAAAGTAGGAAGGGAGGGAGGAAAGAGAGGGAAAGGGAGTGAGAGAGGAACAAAATCAGTGCTTTTCCTTTCATAGGAATCATATGTCTGATCCTTGATGGCTGTATGTTACTTTTTTTTTATCCTTTATGATGAATTTTCCCCCTCTTCTCTCATACACACTGAGAAGATCGGGGAAATCCAACGTGTTTCATTAGTTATCTGTTTCTACTAAGATTCAAATTAAGACATGAAATGTAGTAGATAGTTCATGTTTTAGTATAACTCATTCGTTTGTGGAATCAAAAATTACATAGCAAGAATTTATTCTTAGCTATAACTAAATATAGCAAGAATTTAGTGAACTGGTAGGCGATACTTCTGGTACTGAGAATTAGCAAAGTAAATGGATTCTGTTCACCGTCAGGGTTTGCCTTTTGTCTTAAATGATCCTGTTGAAGAACTCATGAGACACAGAGAAAACATCGTAGCTAGAGGACTCCATACAGCACATCAAGTATATGGGACCTGACAATATAGTATACATTAAATCAGGAATATCAGTGAGGAATAAGGTGACAGTCATATGGAATAAACATTAAATATTTTAGTTGTTATTGAATGTTTTCTCTATCAGCATAATTTACAAGATAAATGTCTTCTAGAGTTATCCAAAGCATCTCCTTGCTGCCTTAAAATAATTAGCACTAGTGCCTGGCTTATAATAGGCTATTCAGTAAATACTTCTTGGATGAAAAATGAGTAGGTGGCTAGGGGAATGGGCCATCAAAGGGAAGTAGAGAGCAAGATTTAATAGTAGTACACATGAAGAGTATTAGCATAATCCTTTAAATGGGCTTTGTTTTTGTAGTGGTGTGCTTCAAGCATGGAGCCGTGTTCCATTTTCCTAAAAGTCTTTACTCCGGTCACTTGTTCTTTTAAGAAGTCAATTCGTTTTAACAACTGGTATTGCTTAGTGGTATTTCAGCCTTATTTTCCATTGTGCTAATCAAGTAAATATTTGGGTATCATTGATGTAGCCTGCCATCTCTGAATGGTTACTGCACAGTACAGTTTCATTTCTTAATATAATTTATAAAAGAATTGCAATCTGAACATTCTTATATACTATGATATATTTGACATAACCATAGGTTAAAAGCACTATTCCCATTTTTAAATTACCATTAAATTATGCCATAGATGGTGGCTATGAAATGTTGCTGTGAGTTTGGTTTTACATAAAATCCTTATTGTCGTAACTGTATATCACTTAATGTTCTTCTCAGGTGTTTGTTACTAGCAGTGCAAAATACAATGAACTTGGATATCCATTTGGTTATTTAAAAGCCAGTATGACTTTAACTTGTGTAAACCTCTTTGTGATGCCATACAACTACCCAGTTTTACTCCCTCTTTTAGGTAAGTCAAGTATGTGCTATTTAATCATCTTTAAAATACAACAAAAACGAAAAATATGCATGATGGACCAAGCACTTTAACTGTAGTCACAGTAATTGATACCGAGGTAGATAAAAGTCTAAAAGCTAATTTGGAAGGATAGAATTTGCATACTGTTTTCTGTGTTGTTTTCTTTTTGTTTTCACATAAAATAGAAGAGATACTTAACCTCTGGTATGTGATCCTTATACAGTTCTTCAGGTTGCAAGCTCCAATACTGTCACCCCGCCCCCCCGACCCTCAGTTTTAAGTGCATTTGACTTTTTTCTACACTAGTTTGGGCCAAAAAGTACCATTGATTGGATTAATGCTTCAAATATCTGATGGATTTTTTCAGAAAATAGAGCTTCTGTGGAGGTATTGGCTCACAGCCATTCCTCACAAGAGTATTCAATGCTCTTGAGGCATCAGTTTTAGGCAGGGTAGCAAGTTAAGGTAATAGGTACAAGAGTAAACTCTGCAATACCTATAGTTGTAGAGGTTGTGGTTTCCATATCCAAATTCTAAAAGGAACAACTCCAGAGGCTATTACTCAGATATCACCGAAAATGTGTGTAGAGATTTTTTTCTCATTTAAAGAGCCTTATCTGTTTAAAGTAATATAATATCACGTGGTATCCTTCTAGTTGTAAAGTTGTGAATATTTTTATTTGGTGGAGTTTCTTAATTTTTTGCAAAAAGGACCAAACCTTTACTGAGTTTGTTTTTTAATTTTAATTTTTTTTCAATTACAGTTGACATTCAATATTATATTAGTTTCAGGTGTACAGCATAGTGGTTAGACATTTATGTAACTCATAAAGTGATCCCCCTGATAAATATAGAACTCAACTGACACCATACATAGTTATTACAATGTTATTGACTCTATTCCTTATGCTATACCCTATATCCCCATGACTATTTTGTAACTGCAAATTTGTGTTTCTTAATCTCTTCACTTTTTCACCCATTCCTCTCCACCTCCCTTCTGGTAACTATCCCTCTGCTCTCTGTTTCTGAGTCTGTTTTTGTTTTGTTTTGTCAGTTTGTTTGGTTTTTTTTTTTTAGATTCTACATATAAATGAGATCATATGTTATTTGTCTTTCTCGGTCTGACTTATTTCACGTAGCATAATACCCTCTAGGTCCAGCCATGTTGTCATAAATGGTAAGATTTCATTCTTGTTTATGTCCAAGTAATATTCCATTGTATACAGAGGGTGCCAAAAATGTATACACAATTTAAGAAAGGAAAATTGTATTAAAATTGTAATACTCAACATATACCAATAACAAAAGGTGAATACAAGTCACGTTTGACTTCTGCAATGACAAGAGGTGCTCAGTGGTTACCATCAGCATCCAGACACTTCTGATTATGGCAAACTACTGCTTGAGCAACGTTGACCAAAGTGTCCACTTGTATACATTTTTTGGCACCCCCGGTATATGTACAACCTCTTCTTCATTCAATTGTCTATCAGTGAACACTTAGGTTGCTTCCATATCTTGACTATTGTAAACAATGCTACAATGAGCATAGGAGTGCATATATCTTTTTTAATTAGTGTCTTGGATTTTTTCAGGTAATCCAGCAGTCGAATTGCTGGGTCATATGGTAGTTTCATTTTTAAGTTTTTGAAGAACCTCCAAACAGTTTTTCATGTGGCTGCACCAATTTGCAGTCCAACCAACAGTGAAGGAGGGTTTCCTTTTCTCCACATCCTTGCCAACACTTGTTTGTTGATTTATTGATGATGGCCATTCTGACAGGAGTGAGGTGGTATCTTGTTGTGGTTTTAATTTGCATTTCTCTGATGATTAGTGATATTGAGCATCTTTTCATATATCTGTTGGCCATCTTTATGTCCTCTTTGGAGAATTGTCTGTTCAGTTCCTATGCCCATTTTTTAATTGGATTGTTTTGTTATGTTGGTGTCAAGTTGTATGAGTTCTTTATAAATTTTGTATATTAACCCTTATTGGATGTATCATTGGCGAATGTCTTCTCCAATTTGGTAGGTTGTCTTTTCATTTTGTTGATGGTTTCCTTTGCTGTGCAAAAACAAAAACATTTTAGTTTGATGCAGTCCCATTTGTTTATTTTTTCTTTTGTTTCCCTTGCCCGAGGTGATATATCCAGAAAAATATTACCAAGAGCAATATCGGAGCGTTTACTGCCTATGTTTTCTTCTAGGAGTTTGATGGTTTCAGGTCTTATAACTAGAGAACCACAAAGATTCCACCAAAGAACTATTAGACCGATAAATGAATTCAGTAAAGTAGCAGGATACAAAATTAGTATTCAGAAATCGGTTGCAATTTTATACACCAATAATGAACAATTAGAGAGAGAATTTTTTTTAATCCCATTTACAATTGCATAAAAAAGATGAAATACCTAGAAATAAATTTAACCAGAGAGATAAAAGACCTGTACTCAGAACACTATAAGGCATTGAAGAAAGAAATTGAAGAAGATACAAATAAACGGAAGCATGTACTGTGCTCATGGATAGGAAGAATTAACATCGTTAAATTGTCCATACTACTCAAAGTAATCTATAGATTCAGTGCAATCCCTGTCAAAATACCAATGTCATTTTTCACAGAACTAGAACAAGTAATCCTAAAATTTATATGGAACCACAAAAGACCCCAAATAGCCACAGCAATCTTGAGAAAGAACAAAGTTGGGTGTATCACAATACCTGATATTAAACTATAGTACAAAGCTATAGTAATCCAAACAGTGTGGCACTGGCATAAAAACAGACACATAGATCAATGGAACAGAATAGAAAGCCCAGAAATAAACCCTCACCTATATGGCCAATTAATCTATGACAATGGAGGCAAGAATATACAATGAAGTAAAGACAGTCTCTTTAGTAAATGGTGCTGGGAAACCTGGATAGATACATGAAAAAAATGAAACTGGACCACCTTCTTACACCATATACAAGAATAAACTCAAAATGGATTAAAAGTTTAAATATAAGACCTGAAACCATAAAATGCCTAGAAGAAAACATAGGCAGTAAATTCTCTGACAATGCTCTTAGTAATATTTTTTCCGGATATAGCTCCTCAGGAAAAGGAAACAAAAGAAAAAATAAACAAATAGGACTACATCATACTGAATTTTAATGTAGTTATTAAAAGCACAAGATTTTTAGTGCTATAAATACTATATGTATAAATGTACCGAAAAAACAATTCTTTTAAAATGTTTCAAGGTTAAGAATGGGTCATCAGAATTATATTAACATGATCTTTCTGTATAGCCTATCTACTTTATTTCTTAGTCTAATCTAAAAATATCCACTAAAAGGTGATTGTCACTGATGTAAAATATAAGCTATGTTTGGGATTGATAAGACTACCAACAAAAAATACTTGTATTTTGTGGATTTATTTATCCCTTTTTCTTTTCTTTCCTTTTTTATTTTATTTTATTTTTTTTAAAGATTTTATTAGGGAAGGGGAACAGGACTTTATTGGGGAACAGTGTGTACTTTCAGGCCTTTTTTCCAAGTCAAGTTGTTGTCCTTTCAATCTTAGTTGTGGAGGGTGCCGTTCAGTTTCAAGTTGTTGTCCTTTCAGTCTTAGTTGTTATCCCTTTTTCTTAAATATACCTTTATGACCTCAGTTTTCACAACTATAGGGAGTAGTAGTATTTTTTCCATTTTAAGTACACTTTTTATTTTGAGAGAATTGTAGATTCGTATGCAGTTGTAAGAAATAAAAATAGAGATGATACCAAAAGCACAGACAACAGAAGCAAAAATCAACATGTGGGACTACATCAAACTTAAAACCTTTGGTACATTAAAGGAGACAGTCAACAGAGTGAAAAGGAAACCAATGGAATGGGGAAATTTGAGAATCATAAATCTGCTCATTTTGAGGGCATCTATTTTCTGTCCTTCAGATTGGGTGATTTCTATTGTTCTATTTTCCAATTCACTATTTCCTCTGTCCCTTCCATTCTGCTTTTGAACCCACCCATTGAGCTTTTTATTTTGGTTATTTTATTGATCAGTTCTAAGATTTCCATTTGGTTTTTCTTTATATCGTCTACTTCTCACTCTTTGCTTAGGCTTTCTATTTTTTCACCTGTTTCAAGCCTTTGTATAATTGCTTGTTAAAACATTTTTTGTTATCATGGGTCTTTTAAATCTTTATTGAGTATTTTAAATATCTCTGTTATTTCAGTGTTGGTGTCTTTTTTTAAAAATAAATTTTATTGGGGAATATTGGAGGACAGTGTTTTTCTCCAGGGAGTTGTCCTTTAATCTAGCTGTGGAGGGCACAGCTCACTGGTCCATATAGAAATCGAACCGGCAACCCTATTGTTGAGAGCTCGTGCTATTGTTGAGAGCTCGTGCTCGAACCAAATGAGCCATCCAGCCGCTCCAGTATTGCTGTCTCTTGATTATCATTTTGAATTTGTTTTGAGATCTTCTTGGTATGATGAGTGATTTTCAATTGAGACCTGTACATTTTCAATATTATGAGTCTCTGGATCTTAATTTAAATCTATTTTAGCTTGCTTTCTCTCACACTCCTCTGGCAGAGATTTTGAGGTACTGCCTCAATAGTGCCAGGAGGGGGTTGAAGTCCAGGTTCCCCAGTTGGCCTCTGTTGATACCCAAAAAGAAAGAGCTCCTTGTTATTGCTGTGTAGGGGTAGGAGTTCTGGATCCTCACTAGGAGGATACGTCCCCGCCTGCGAGAAGTAAGAGTTCTTTGTTACTCCTCCCCGCATGGTTTCCATTGACATCAAAGGGGTGGAGGTGGTCTCATTACCACACGGCAGTGGGAAAGCTCTCTAGAACTATTATGGGCTGAATTCCAGTATCTCATCTTTGCTCTAAACTCAGCTTGCCTTCCAAATTATTACTATATGAAAATGTCCAGAACTAGAGTAGCTGGTCTCTCTTTAGAAATTAAGATGCATAGCACTTTACAATAGCGAGACTCACCCTCTAAACCTGGTCTTTGCTGGTCTTGCAGGTAACAGAAGTCAGATGTGGACATAATGGTTAAAAGGAAGCATTCGGTTCTTCCTTTGCCTAAAACCTTTTGTGCCTAAGTTTCCACATTCCCAGACTCCCTAGTACTATGAAGGTCAAATCCTGACATTGTCTTCCTGGTCACCTCTTAGTCTGTATCAGTCTATTACCCAAATGCCAAGTTCCCCTTCTCTCTTGAAACATCTTCTGTCCCCAGGGATACATATGTGGCATTTGTTCCTGGTTCTCCTTAACCTACAACACTGAGAATCCAACCCTGTCTAGAGCATCACCATCCCTTTGCAAACATCTCAAACCAGAAACCCTAGAGGCATCTTTGATTCCTTCCCCTTCCCTAACGCCACACATTCATTTCAGGGCCATCCCATCCTTGACTTAGTTCCCATTCTGCCCTTTGGCTTCAAATATCTATTTCCTGGCTTTTCTATAACCTGTGTCTTCTAAAGAGCATAGGTTTTTTTTCACACCCTTTGAGGCTGGAGGTCCTTGTGCCCCTGAATCATAAACTTGGGTTTCATGTTGAGGTTCTGAAATAGATACTCTTAACGTTTCCACCATTAATTTGCTTTCTGGGTTGTGGAGCTTCCAAGTGGTTAAGAGTATGGACTGTAGGGCATAGCTGCCCTGGTATGAATCCTGGCTCTGCCATTTGCTAGCTCTGTGACCTTGGATAAGATACCTCTCTGTGCTTCAGTTATTGCATCTGTAAAGTGGGAATAATGATAATACCTACCTTACAGGGATTTAGTTGGGATTAAATGAATAGTTAATTGCGCAGAAGTCACCTGGCAAGTAGTAAGTGTTCAATAATGCTATTAGCACTATTATTACTATTGTCATTATCAATGGCTATGTTATCTTAGCTCTTGAAGACATTATTTCATACTAAGGATATAATACTATAAGACATAAGACGGTTCTGCAGTTTTAGTGGGCAGAGCATTTAGTAAAAAGACGAGTTAAGTCACATACACTTCATAATGCCTGGACACATCACTGTATTACTGTGTGGTACATTAACTGTCCATAAAGATGACTCCTGTTTCTTTATTAATTCAAGATTTCCATCAAAAGTCATTAACAAAAGTTTAATGATTTAAGCACTAAAACTTGCCTGGGATAGATAAGTGAGGCTTAATAGAATCAATGAGCTACCATAAGAATCATGTTAATAGGGCAGTAACCAGATTACTGTAGTAGGCAAGGAGACGATGTCTCAATCAAGAAACTAGGAAATTATTTTTTTTCTGTTGAAAGCCAATAACTATAGAAATTAAGGCATTTATAGCAACTTTTCTTTTTTTTAATTTTCTGAAACATGCCACATTCAATTCACCTTTTTTTTTAATTAAAGTTTATTGGGGTGACAATGGTTAGTAAAGTTACATAGGTTTCAGGTGTACAATTCTGTAATACATCATCGATATATCACATTGTGTGTTCACCACCCAGAGTCAAATTCATCTATTTTTTTTAAATTGAGAACTAGGGACTTGTGTAAAATATAAAATTCATTTCCACATTAAGACCAGAAGGAAGATAAGAGAATAATGGAAGGAGGATAATTTGATGTGTATTAATCACTGTGCATTTGGTGCTTTACAGTTTACACTGTTTTTCATTTTGTACAGTGTTTTCATGTACATAATCTAGTTCTAAGAACAGTCGTGTATGGTAAGGCAGTTATCATTAAACCGATTTTGTAGATGAAATGGAGGCACAAAACGTTGAAGTGATTTCTCAAAGCTCACTCAGCTAAGTATGTGGCTGAACTTAGACTCAAACCCATGTCTTCCTTCTCTTTGATGCAGGTAATGGGGAGAAAGGAACTGGAAGATAAAATGTCAGTAGTTTTTAAGGTGGTGGCAGTATCATTTCACTCTCATTCTACATTGTCACTTCCTTGTCTTTCAAATGTTGATTAACTAATTATTTATGACATCTTTACTGTCACTACCATCCTAGACTCCATGTGAATGAAAATTTAATACCATGGAAATCATTTTCTGAGCTACAGAGATAGTGACTAAAGCAGTGGCACCCTAATTGCTCTCTACCCTTAATTTAGACTGTGGAGGATTTTCTTTTTTCCTCCCACCCCTGTTAAAAAAAAAAATCCGACAAGAAATAATTAGGCTAAATTGGCTCCTGGGTGGAATCATTGCAATCAGCATTGTTAGGAATACGGTATTAAGACTATTATTGATTCACATTAGCTAATCTATTTATAGCTAACTGTCTCATCAGTCTTGTGGTATTTAAATTTGTCAATTAGTTTCCCAAATCTGCCTAATTCTCAACAGACTTCACATAAAGACATAGTCTAACAGGATATTTCCATGGTCTCTCTTGCCTTTTTGTTAAGATATGAATGGTCTTTAAAAGACCTGCATGCTACAATGAGCCAGCAGTCTCTTTAGATCTTTTTTCTTTGTTCTTTCTACCCTGTCTCAAAAGAACAAAAAACCTATATTTTATGACTTCGTAAATTCATTTAAATTAGTTTCAGTAGAAGTGAATAATTTATTATAGCAGTAAAAGGAAGAAATTATGTAGTTGCTTTTCTTGACTAAAGTAATTCAGAATTTCAAAGAATAGCCCTATTTGTAGAGAAATTATGCATATGACATAGGAATGGTCTTGTCCCTGGAAGTAAAGCATTGGTTTTGGATTAGAGCCAATAAAACCTGAAGAAACAAAATAGAGGATGAATTTATAATATCTTTGATATTCATAGTAAGTGTGGCAGGTTTATTTTGATGTCTGGGGATATCAAATTTGAATTATTATATTAGAAAAAATACATTTTTACCCTCAGAAGGAAATAATCAGATATTGTGCAAATTTTCATGTCGTGTATATAATGCATTTAGATTATTAAAGTAATTAAATTTAAGTGTGAAAAGATAGGGGGTATCTGTTTATTCAAGGAAAATATCTTTAGTTGTATTAATGCATATGGTATTCAAGAAACATATTTAGTTGTACAGAATTTTAAACTTCAACCTAACATTTCTACTTGCTTTTACTAGTGCCATCACCCAATTGTTAACTAATATTTGAAAGACCCTAAGTTTGGCTCAAAATGTCTGACCACTGAAATCAAAGAAATGAAGAAGGGGGGAATATAGCTAAACAAAATATAGGCTGATTGTGGAGAATCCAAAACACAATTTAGAGCTTGCCATCATTACCTAGAAATTAGAGTCTTAGCTTTTGTTCTCATATACTTTCTAAAGTCTCTTATTTTGACCTTTCAGCAAAAAGTAGAACTCTGTCTGTCTGTCTATCTATCTATCTATCTATCTATCTATCTATCTATCTATCTATCTGCCTACCTATTATTGAGATATAATTGACTTTTAACATTGTATTAGTTTCAGGTGTGCAACATAATGAGATGATATTTGTATATATTTTGAAATGACCATCACTGTAAGTCTAAGTACCATCCATCACCACACAGTTACAAATATTTTTTTCTTATGTTGAGAACTTTTAAGGTCTACTGTCTTAGCAGCTTTCAAATATGCAGTACAGTATTATTAACAATAGTCACTGTGCTGTACATTATATCCCCATGACTTATTTATTTTATGATTGGAAGTTTGTACCTTTTGACCACCTTCACTCATTTTGTCCACCCCCCACCCCACCCCCACTTCTGGCAACCATGAATCTAGTCTCTGTATCTATGAGTTCAGTTTTGTTGTTTTTCACACCCTCTATTTAAATAAATAAAATATTTCATTAATCAGTGACCATGGATTCCCTCTCAGGTGAAAATTACTACGGTAGAGTTACCAATATGTAACAGATCAGAAAAGTAGTTCATGTGGGTCAGAGTTAGTGTTTTAATATTATATTTTATGTAGCTTCACAAATGAAACAGGAATCTGTAACCTGAGAATGTATTTCATTTTCTATAAAAATATTATATATAATTTTGGTAAATAGTACCAAAAAAGACAAACTCCAATGAAAGGTTCATCTAATGTAATTAAAACTTGAGATTTCTGGGAAATGATGTAATAGGCGTGGGTTGCTTGATTTAGATCTTGGAAATTCAGGACTGATGTAATGTAATATTTTATTTGGTTTTCTCTTACAGATGACTTGTTTAAAGTTCACAAGCTTAAGCCAAATCTGAAGTGGCGACAGGCTTTTGACAACTACTTAAAAACTCTGCCTCCATACTACCTATTAGTATGTATTTATGTGTACATATGCATTAACTTTATCCGTGATGATCCTTGTCACACGAAATGTCAATGAACCAAAAATTTTACCCCTGAAATAAGATAGTTTTTTTTTTAATTTATAAATATTTGTATCGCCACTGTCTTCTCAAATTATGCATAAGAGCTGGGAGATGTCACGGTGGCACAAAAAGAACTGTTTATTTTATTTCCTTTAACTGCCATGGTTATTTTTATAATACACATCTATGTTTCTCTTATTAAAACTAACCTTATGAAATTGTAATTTTAGAATTTAAGAAGAATAGGTCTGGATTCATGTATTACATCAATTTCCCTTTTTAACTCTAGAAATTCTCAATATGGGGATTCCCTCTGAAAACACAATTCTAAGATATTATATCTACTTAATGCCTGTTAAATGTGTCCTAGACACAGCGTGAAGTAAGGGTGCTGGTGCGGAGGGTGGGGACATATTCATGATGATTTTGAACTGGTCGCATAATATAAATCAAGATTTATCAAAATAATTTCAGAGGCGGATGTGGTCAACTGTAAACCAAGTTTCTAGAGGTGAAAAGGCAGAACCATTGGTGTCTGGTGTCACTGGGAGGAGAAATTGGGGTGTATTAGTATTTACCATGGCAGGAATGGGGTGCACGATAGAATGCAATGTGAAATAATTTTATGACTTGGGAATTAAGACTGAAAGCAATTTACCTGTTTGAATTTGCTGTTCTTTGCTCTTCTTATCCCACTCTCTTCTGATTTTTTTTACTTTCTGCTCCTTACTTCTCTGCTATTTTCATTGCCACTTTTTAATGTTCCATGTTTGGTTTTATGTGCAGCACCTTGACTTCTAAGAAATGAATCATGTCCCTTTGCCCCTTATAACTGAACTTTGAGTATTTTAAGATTTATTCTATTCTTACCGTTGTGTATTTTGTTTCCTTATAGCCGTTAAAGAAAGCACTAAGGATGATGGGAGCTCCAAATCTGATATCAGATAATTTAGATTGTGGACTTAGTTACAGTGTTATCTCTTACCTTAAAAAACTCAGCCAACAGGTAGTATTGGTAAAAACAAACAAACAATACTCCTTTGCCCTCAGAAGTGCATTTCCTTATTCTCTAGTGTAATGGTCATTTTTAAAAAACTAAATGTGTATCTATTTCTACACTATCACTTAGTACTACTGGGATTCTCTATGGCTTCTAGCTTCACCATTAAACTGAAGTGAAGGGTCTGTCAGTATCATCGGATGCTGTGCCATTTCTCCTTTTGCTTGCCAGTTTGTCCTACCCACAAGCTGGTTGCTGTTTTGTGGCCTAAGAGGGGCAGAGGCTTAATAGAATGATTTCATGGGTCACATTTTGTCTATCCTCAACCTAGTTTCTCCTCAAATCACATTGGGCTAGACCATCCCCCCTTTTTAGGTCAGCACACTGAGGCACAGTGATGTGATGAAATGACTTGCCTGAAATTAGTTTTTAGGCAGTAACTATCCATATGCTTTTCCTTAGAGAGGGGGAGATGAGACCAGTATTCCTCATACTGGAGGTTGATAGGCCCCAAGGGGACCTGAAGAGTGGAGTTCCACCTCCTCTCTTCTTGCCCTGCATCTGTTACTTTATACCCACAACTCATTTACCATTATTCACCTTGTCCCTTGCCTGCCCCTCTCTATTAGTACCTCATCCTCCACTCACCCCTACTTATCATACTTCTCACCTCTACCTAGCCCATTCTTGCGAGATGGAATGTTTGAAAACTATTGAGTTAGAGCTTTACTGCCATACAAATGTATTATGTTATATAACAAATTCATGCGGCAGCTTTATTTTCTTATGCACAAATGTATTCCCAGGTAGGGAACAGTAGTAGCGTTTGCAATGACTACAACGCATTAAGTTGGATATGTTTGGAAGTTGGGCCTTTAAAAAAAACGAGAGTAGTAAGCAAAAGAGTGGCAGATTTCACTGAAGACCCCAAATGCCTCCACAATTTGGGAAGCTGACACACCTTGCTAGGAACTGGCAAAAAGTTAAGTACGGCCTGGCGTTTACCAGCTCCTACCAGTCCAGTGTGCTCATTGCAAAAGAAAGGAAAAGCAAACCGAGATTTCTGGTCTATTAAGTGTCCCCTTAACCCCTTTTCCCCTTTGCTGATAGATTTTTGTTGTTGTTAATGTTTTGCTTTGGTTATTTATTGATTGATTGATCTATTGATTTAATATTTTTATTTGATGTCTATCTTAGGCCTTTAAGGCTGTGTCAGCAGGGTATGGCCACAAGGAAGAATAGTGGACAGTTGAAACTCATGCAAGTTCTGGGACCTTCTGGGACACATTGCTTTTATAGTTTTATAAATGAACTTTCAGGACTATTTATGGAAACAGACCCTTCATTTGCTGTTATCCCTTCTTTCATGACTTAATTTTTTAAAA
Source organism: Rhinolophus sinicus (assembly GCF_057876585.1). NCBI lineage: Eukaryota > Metazoa > Chordata > Mammalia > Chiroptera > Rhinolophidae > Rhinolophus > Rhinolophus sinicus. Next base: position 97,174,127 of record NC_142518.1, read on the forward strand.
AGATAATAAACATACTTAATTCCAATAATTAGGGAAAATTAATGAATATCTCTAACCAAACCATAAAAAATTCAGAATTATTTTGGGCTTACTGGACATTGGTGGAATTTTGTCTTTTAGAATAAAAGAAAAAATCATTTGTAATTTAAATTAGTTCTAATTAGTAATTTAATTATTAATTTAATAGCTAAATGTCACTAGTGTTCCTTGAACTATCTTAGATGTATGTAAATAACAAAATATGCCCAATATATTGCTGCAGTTCACTCTTGAGTACTGTTTACCAATATGGTATAATAGTATCTAGTAAGAGGATTGTTTTGTTGTAAGTTAGTAAGAAATTGATTGAGTACATATTGCAAATTATTTACTTGGCAATATTTGTTAAATTAAGCATTACTGTTTTTGGATGGTTCAATATTAGAAATAAAAAGTTTAAGTTTTTCCGAAATAATGCCAATGTATATAATCTGAATTTTAGCACTTGTTTGCATTTATAAATACAGAGTCTTATACCTTTATGTCTGGGTCCAAAATGAATGTTGACTTAGACTAGATTTTACAGTAACAAAATGTGATTTTAAATGTCTATGAATATAATTTTTATCCATGATTTCCATTCTGTCCACGATTCAGTCATTTTGACACTAGACAAGAGAAAAAAATGTATTATATGTCTTTCTAGCCCCCCCCCCCCCGTTTGCTGTGGTAGTACAGAGAAGCACAGGAAAATGTTTAATCACCCGTTTTTCTGTGATTCAATTGAAAATTGTTCTCCGGGGTTCTTAAAGTATTATCTTTCTTAAGTAGTGAAAATATCAGTGATAATATAGATCTTTTCATAACATACTATGTACTTTCATTTTAGACGAAACTAGAGTCAGAACGAATACTAGCGTCAGTGGGGAAGAAACCTCCCCAGGAAATTGGAATCAAAGTGAAAAATCATTCTGGAGGTGGTGTGTCCTTGACTCACAGTAAAAATTTTAGAAAACTATTGAAAGAAATCATAGGGGAAACTTCACTGAGACTGACAGAACTGAATACCAAAGAATTTGCTGGCTTCCAAGTAGGGCTCTTAAACAAGGTATTTGTTGGAACTTGCCTGATAGATTTATGTCTTTCATATTACTTTAGTTTTGAAATTATTCCAGTCCTGTTTTGAACTTTATAGTTATTGATGGACCAGTTTAGGAATTATCCTGGCAGCAGACACGAATATGGAATTAAATGTACAAGATCTGTTTTGGGGGTAATGTCTCTGAAAGATAAAGGGGAGGGGAACAGGAGTAAGCTGGGAGAGCCTTCAGGCCACAGTGCTGATCCAGCACCTGTGAGAGGAGGGAGCAAGGAAGGAAGAGTGGGTATGAAGAGCCTCAGGCATTGTGTAGCTGGGAGAGAGTCTTGGCCAGCCCAACAGGGACCTCTGGCACCAAGATTTCCCATGGAGGAGGTCCACATTGGGCAGAAAATCCAGGCCCTAAAACCACCCCCACACACACCATTCTCAGTCACTGGCTGGGGGCAGCCTGGGAAGAGCCTGGCCTCGGCTCAAATGCTGCAGCAGATCCCTGAGGCACTGCAGCTGGAGGCTCAGCTAACTGCACTCCTCGCAGGATCAGCCATTGCTTCCTGGAGGGAGAGCCCAGCAGCTCATCTCCGTGGCTGCCAGAGAAATGCATCTAGATTACAAGCAGTGGGGCTGCAAGGCTGCTACAGGCATAAATCTCAGGATTTGATGTTTTAAGTGACATACTCGCAAAAGGATATTCCCAGTGGCTTTAATGCTCTGTGGGTGTATTAGAATTCAGAATAAGGCCAGCGAAGGCAAATATTCTACTGGGAAAATTCTACTGTAGTCGATTGTATTGAATATAGAGTCCTTCACTAAGATGTTAAGAGGGTTACTTATTAAGTATATAAATTAAAAACATCAGGAGTAACTGAATTCATTTGTTTCATTTCAAATAGGATTTGAAACCTCAGACATATAGAAATGCTTATGATATTTCACGTAGAGGTCTTTTAGACCAGTTAACCAGAATGAGATCCAATCTGCTGAAAACACACAAGTTTATTGTTGGACAAGATGAAGGTAAATGAACACAGAAGTTGTTTTTGTTGATTAGGAAAATGTCAAGCCTGACGTACACAAGTAGGTTATTTTGTAATACTTTAATGTTTAGAATGCCTGTTTTCACTAAATACCTGTATCTCCCCAGGCAAATGTTTATTATTCTCAGCTTTAAGGGGAAGTGTGCATTAATCAGTGCATATATTACAATATCATGCTTTAGCTCTCTAGGCCTCAAAATAACCCCATGAGATAGATACTATTTTATGCCCATTTTATGGATATGGGAACTGAGAGTGAGCATTTTAGTAGTTTGCCCAGGTTTAGTGAGTTGGAAAGTGGCAGAACTCCGTTCTGTCAGATTTTGGAAATTGTATGTCCCAACACTATACCACCCAGCCTACTGTGATGAATTCAATCCAGAATTCCTCACTTACATGAAAAGAATGAACCTGATAGTGTCCAGGATAATTGGACAATGTACAATTCCCCTACACTCCATTTTGTTCATTTTATAAAGGGTCATTTGTCCACTGAGATGTGCAAATCTTAGCCTGGCCAACCTCCTGAAATTATACACCAAGTTTTGTGGGGAGGGTACTTTTCTAGGAAGAGCACCTGTAGACTTAATCAAATTCTCCAAGAGGGTGAAACCCACTAACCAATGTTCCCTGGATGATACAAGAAAACCATGAGGCCTAGGCTCTTTGAAACACAGAATAAACATGGTGTTTTGAGTTGGGATGGTGGTATAAGAGATGTCAGTCCATTCTCAAACTTGGTTTGAAGGGTAAGGGAGTTGTTCTTGGCCTAGTGATTTGAGCTTGTACGTAGGCAATAGTAATGGTGGACTGGTAATGAGTGGGATGAAGAGAGATGATTTTAGGTCCCAGAATAATAGATTCAAGATTTTAGGCTATTGGATGCCGACATACATATTGCTAAGCCAGACAATGATCATGTCTTCTCAAAAGGACCATACACTTCAGCTGTATAGCATGCTTCTTTTCTGACGGCTTTGCAGATTCTCTTCATAGTGTTCCAGTCGCACAAATGGGTAACTATCAGGAATATCTAAAGACATTGGCTTCTCCACTTCGAGAGATTGATCCAGATCAACCCAAAAGACAACATACTTTTGGCAATCCATTTAAACAAGATAAGAAGGTAGGATACCTATTTCTATGTCTTCCTAAATGGTGCTATTCTTGCTATAATTCATTTCTTCTTGGCAAGACAAATATAAATCAGAGGTTCTCCTGTTTATTTAAAAGATCAAATATGATTCCAGGGCTCTTTGTGAATGGAAAGTGGAAGCCTCCTGATGCAAGAGTGTCTTGGTTGAAGAAAACAATAGCTGACATTTAATTAGGTAGTAGAAGTTGGTGTTCGAAATGATCACATTTAATGCTCACAACCATTCTGCAGATAATATTACTGTCCACCCTTTAATAAGAAGAAATCAAAGCTCACAGTGGTAAATGGCTTACCCTAATGACACAGCTGATAAAAGCCAGGATTTGTAACCACATCTTTCCAGCTTGAGTCTGTATTCATTCCTACCACCACAGACTAATTTATTTAATATTAAAATCACCATTTATTTGCTCTGTTTCCAGCATTCAGATGTCTAGTGCTCTATCTAGATAGTGGTGAGGTATGAAATATGAGGTACTAGGTGATGTTGCTTTATTTGGGTTGTCCTACTAGAAATCTAAATGTGAGGTCTGTGTGTGTGTGTGTGTGTGTGAGAGAGAGAGAGAGAGAGAGAGAGAGAGAGAGAGAGAGAGAGAGAGAGAGAGAGAGAGAGAGAGAGACTGATGCAATAATCTCTTCTGTAACAAAAGTAGACTGAAAGGTATTCCACTTCACCCCAATCCTCAATTAATGGAGTTTTTCTGAATCTTTCCATGTCTTGGTTTCCTCATTTGCAGTACTGGAGATAATTATTACACCTAACTCATACCTAGAGCTTTGTGGAGGATTGAGTTAGTACATCTATACCATTTAGAACATTACCTGATATGTAGTAGATGCTAGTAAATATGTTTTCCCCTTTCTATACTGTTTCTTTTGCTTTGGAAAAATAATTTATCATGATTGTATTCAAATAATGGGAGCGCATATTCATGGGCTATCCTTGGATGAGAACAGCTTTTAGCTAACCTTCTATACTGTGGGCTCTCATCTTTTATCTACCCCCAAGAGTGAAAAGCCCCTTATTTCTGTCCAGCACCGAGGTGGACATATTTGAATCTGTGTGAGGTTGCCATCGAGGGAATTACATTTTCCATCTACCTGCCCTTCACCCTCTACATGCAACATTCTGTACAGTGATAATCAGTGTTTCTTAATGATGAGTTGAAAGCACAGAAGCACACAAAAAGGAATGATTTCCCTTACTAAGCGTTGATTCAAAATGGTTTGTACTTCAGAAAGGTAACTGTGAGTTTATTCCCATTTTGATTGCTGGGAGTTGCTCATTCCTCAAGTTAATTATGAATGTATTATGTTTGACCTTGGGCAACACCTTATATTTTAGTTTCCTCCTGATTCCCCTTAGACTGGTTTAAAATTGAGTAGCATTTTCTGAGAACAGAGTCTGTGTGCAGCATGATAAATCTTTGGCCCATGATTAAGACCTATATTGGTTATGGAATATATGATTGTATATACATATGAAGTGTGCTTTCAGTGTTGTCTTTAATGGACTATGTTCATTGATGTTTTTTAGGGAATGATGATTGATGAAGCAGATGAGTTTGTAACAGGGCCACAAAACAAAGTGAAACGTCCTGGAGAACCCAACAGTCCTCTATCATCTAAGAGAAGGCGGAGTATGTCCCCGCTGTTGAGGAAACCACAAACACCACCTACTGTAACTAACCATGTGGGCGGAAAGGGACCACCCTCAGCCTCGTGGTTCCCATCTTATCCAAACCTCATAAAACCCACCCTTGTACATACAGGTATAGAGTAGTGGTTGTGATTTCCTTCTGGCTCCTAGAAGACTAAGACACTAAACAATTTTAACTTCCTTTGTATTCATTTCTTTTGTATACAGTTTAGTTCATTAAATAAACCATTATGAAATCACCAATGTGGTAGGTATAGAGGGCCCTAGGGGCAGGGGGGAACAGAGACCCTGTTTCAAGAATCTCAATTTCTATGAGGGGGAAAATGATCCATACTTACATAGTAATTAACACAAGATGTAGAAAGGGAGAGAGATGAACATGTTTGCTTTGCCAGGGCAGGACATAATGTGGTACGAACATTGAAGCGGCTGCACGGCACCGAAAGATAGAGCAGGTTCCTGAAGCACTAGGAGCAGATGGGCTCAATAAGAAGATGAGTCTACACTTTCTCTCTGTGTCCGCATCTCCTCTTTATGCTCTAAACCAGTGCCATCTGGCTGTGGCTCCTCCACCTCACTGAAACGGGTCTCATCAAGGTCCCCAGTGTCTGCTGTATGTTGCCATTACTTCGTAGCATCATTTGGCACAGTTGTTCACTCCCTCTGCCATGGAAACTTTCTTGAGTTCCCAGACACCACAAACTCCTGGTTTTTTCCTCCTTTATTAGTGACTCGTTTTCATGTACTTTTTCTGGTTTCTCCCCTTCTTTCCCACCTCTACATAGTATAGGGATGGGATGCAAAGCTCAATTCTGGACACACTCTTCTTCACTGCACTCTCTCCCTAGGTGATCCCATGCAGTCTTGTGGCTTTAAATAAGATTTATATTTCAACAACTCAGACATTTATATCTTTAGACTACAACTTGCTCTAAACTCCAAATTCAGATTCAAATTTAACTGTGGGCACGGTATCTAATAGACATATAAAACTCAATAGGTTTCACTTGTATCAACTGAACTCTAGGAGACCTTCCCTCCCCAAAATACCTCTACTTGCAGCTTTCCCCAGTGCAGCTAATGACACCATCCAGCGATGTATTGGTAAAGCTGTGACAGCTGAATGTCCACAGGTGTGGGGATTGTGAAGGTGGAGAAGCCCTGGGTTGTAGTGTTTGCAGATTTCCACAGTGTAAATAGTCAACATTATCAACGTCAAATTATCAATGTGAGGTCACTGAACCAGATTAGGAATAGTTGGCCACAATCCACTCTTGTGAGCAGTTGTGTACCAGCACCGGCATAGCCCTGCCACTATTTACCCAGTAGTTCAGCGGAAAAACCAGAGTCACCACAATTTCTCTTTTATTCTTCTCTCACTTCCATCCATTAGCAAGTCTAGGCAACTTGACCAATATAATTGTATCCCACTGTTTCTCTCTGTCTCTTAGTCTATGCTGCCATCATTTGTCACAAAGCTACCACGTAGCTTCTTATTTGATTACCAGGCTGCCCATCTTCTCATCTAACCCATTTTCTGCCCTGCAGCCAGAGTGATCATGTCAACACGGAAATCAGATCCTGCCGAGTCCACCGTGCAAACCCACTATCAACTTTCCAATGCATTCACAACAGAATCTGAACTCCCGACTCTAGTCTACAGGCTCAACACGACCTGGCCCTGCCATCCTCTCCTAACATGTGTCCTATCCATCTCCTCCTTGTTCTCTCTGCCTCTGTCCTTTACTCTATGGTTTTGGCTGGAACCCTCCTAGGGGCCCTGCGCTTGACTGGAGCTCTTCCTCTGTATGTGCACAGAGTCGGCTCTTCCTCCTCTTCCAGGCTCTGCCCAAAGGACACCTCCTCCGAAGGCTCTGCCTGACCAACCCCCCCTCCCCCCCATCCAGTGAGGCTCCCCCTCCTGCTCTTTGTCACATCCCTGCTTATTTCTCCCTAACAGAAATTCAAACTGTCATTATTTCATTTGCGTATTCCACTTACTGTCTGACTTCCCCGTGAGATATAAGTGCCATAAGGACAGGGATTGTTTGTCTTATTTCAACTGCTGATCCTGATCTCCTGGCACGGTGCCTGGTACAGAAGAGGGTGAGAAAATGAGGGGTGTCAGACTTAGAGTAAAAAGAAACCCAATTATTTGACCTAGAAGAGAATGATGACAATCATATACAGACAAGGATTTTTGATGATGGAACTTTCACACCTAATGTCCACCTCTGTTTTCTCAGAACTTTTGAGGTAGAGAGGAGGGAGGTTGAAGGGGGCCTACATAGTCTGGTGTCAAGATCTGTAAAACATGGCATTTTATAGGTAAATTATAGATATCACAACATCAAGTGAGACTTGCTGCTTTTCAGCTTGTAAAGCACTAAACCTTGAGTGCCAGGGATCGAGAATGTTTGTTACTTGTACTATCTTACTTAGTTTCCATATATGTTTATAGTACCATGCAGAGAATAAAGTGCTTTTGTTGTATTATCTTCCTGAGCTCAATTTGAGGGGTCTCAGACTCCATCTGGTACATTCTCTTGCTTTATGAAACAAATTATTTCCTCGAAACTGAGGAGCAGTGGGCTCTACCTGTGGGGCTGGTATGATGCACCTACCTCGCAGTTCAACTTCTTAATTTGGTTTCCAGATGCTACTGTCACTCACGATGTCCATGAGGAAAAGATGGAAAATGGTCAAATCCCACCTAATGGCTTGTTGTCAAAATCTGCTGCACCAGAGCTTATGAATATGGCAGGAGATGGTATTCCACACAACCAATTGGATTCTCTGTCTGATGACTTCACTAGCCTAAGGAAAGATGGCCTGATTCACAAACCTGGTAGTAATGCACTTATAGGAGGAACCAAAAACTGCAGTGTCTCTGCAGATGATCGAAAAATCTCAGTAGCATCTGCTTTGGGAACTGTGCCAAATACATTGCAAATAACTCCTGCTATGGCACAAGGAATCAATGCTGATATAAAACATCAATTAATGAAGGAAGTTCGAAAATTTGGACGAAGTAAGTAATGAAAGAATATCTATCAATAATATAATGGGAGGTCCCTCTCATTGTATAACTCTAAATAGATTCAAGCTATCTTTTGAGGTGCATTTTTTTGGAAGCATCGGGTTTTCACATAATTTAAAGTGATTCCTCTTGCTTTAACTGAAAAGATCCAATACACCTTTTGCTCTTTTCCCCCTTACTTATTGTATTAGTTTACTTTTGCTGCTGTAACAAGTTACCACAAACTTTGTGGTTCAAAACTATATTATCTTACCATTGTGGAAGTTAGAATTCTGAAATGATTTTCACTGGGCTAACATGAAGGTGTTGGGAGGCCAGCGTTCCTTCTGGAGGGTCTGGGGAGAATCTGTTTCCTTGTCGTTTTCAACTTCTAGAGGCTGCCTGTGTTCCTTAGATCATGGCTCCTTCCTCCATCTTCAAACCAGCAGTGTTAGCTTCTTCTCTCCTGTCTAACCTCTGCTCCCATCCTTACATCTTTTCTCTCTTATTACCTCCCTCTAATAAGGATATTTGTGATTATTTGGGCCTACATGCACAAACCTGGATAATATCCCCATCTCCAGATCCATAATTTAATTACATTAGCAAAGTAAAGTCTCTTTTTCATATCAGGTAGCATATTCACAGGTTCGGGGATTAGGACATGAACAACTTGGGGATCATTATTTAGCCTACTACATTTGATTAGTGTTTACAAGCATTTCCTTAGCAGATGTCATGATTTGAGTGTTTAACGTACAAACTATGTCTATCTTTCCAACCATGAAGAATGATACTGAGGATGTGTAAAGATTGAATTTTATTTCCCATTCATATTTTTTAAAATACTGAAGTTTTGTGTTTTTTTTAAATATCTTCAGAGTATGAAAGAATTTTCATTTTGCTCGAAGAAGTGCAAGGACCTTTTGCAGTCAAGAAACAATTTGTTGAATTTACCATTAAGGAAGCTGCAAGGTGGGTGTAAAGAGGAGCTCTTTGTTCTTTTTTAAGTGGTAGGGCCCAATACAGGACAGGGGGAGAAATAGGCTCTGCCTTGCTTTTCTCAAAACCTGCCCCTCACTCATGGTTAAGGCTGTATCCAGAGGCATTCAGATTGATATTATCTGAGACCAACTCATTCATCCAACTCTATGGAGCCTTGTAGGCTCATCATAGTCTGAGGTGGGCCTGGGCCCTCAATTGGCACTGTTGGTATTTACATGAGGATGCATTTCTATGTAGATTGTCACTTCCATTTGTACCCCACTCAGTGCCTTGCACATCATAAGTGCCTTAAGTATCTTTTGGTTAATAAAATGTCTCTTTAATTTTAGGTTTAAAAGACGAGTCTTAATTCAGTACCTTGAGAAGGTACTAGAAAAAATAGATTCCCACCACCTTCACAACAATGTTAATCACATCAACAGCAGATCATCATGCTAATGCAGAGACCAAGGAGAGAAAAGGACACGTTTTCTGTGCTGTAGGATGGGATATGGTTGAAGCTTCCTAGAATTTTTTAGTCAAGAGAATTGCCTTCTAGAAGCTAAGACAAAGTGGAGATTTTTTATTTATGATTCTCTGGCAGTAAAAGCTGGCTTTTGCTCTTAAGAATTTTCTCTGAAAGTATTAATTTGTTATTTTGTTGTTTCTTTTCCCAATTGAGGAAGGTACTGTTATTAATGCAGCAGGTTAAATTCAGTAAACACTGTCGCCCCTACCACAGGTGACAAGTGTTCACTCATTTGAACTTGGCTGTTCTGGGCATTTCCAGAGTGACTAGGGGCCACCTGTAAGTGGAGCACAATTTAGTGTTCTTACTATGTCCTTTAGAAAGAATTGGTGTCCAGAATCCAACTGGTAATCTTGTGTGTGCCGAACAAAGTTTTCAACAATTCCTAGTTGTGCCTTTTAAACCATGCAATATTCAGGACAGATTAAATCAAAGAGTAAGAAAGCTGCTATTAGGGTAACTTATTTCTCTGTGGGAGGGATCAGGGAGAGTCACCAAACAATCTACCTCCAACTCTCTTTTAATTTGTCTAGAGACATTACCAAGTGCACCTGAGGCTGCCCCAACCCCTGACATTTGTTCTTGCATAAGATGACAGAAAGTCTTCAGGTGAACCTGAACATTCTGTGCTTTGAAAGCACTAAAAAAATAATGTATATATTTCCTTTAATGTTTATACAAAGGTTTATATGGAACAGTATTGTTATGTTTATTGTATTAATTTGCAAAAATTATGTGTACAAAGAGATTTTGACTTTGCATATATAAAATAAATCATTTTATTGATTTTTGCAAGTTTATTAATGCTAGAGAAATTTCTAGTTCTGTCTTTTGTGATTTGTTATTCCTTTCAAAAAAAAGACATACTATTAAATTAAGATTAACATAAGGATTTACACTTGAAAATGTCATTCAAAGAAGTGAGTGATGCTGGTGAAAATGATAGAGTGGGGTATTCTAGGGGTTAATTCCTCTCCAGAAACACTGAAAACACTGGGAAAAACTGTCAGAATCAAGTTTATTGGAACTCTGGAAGACAGTCAAAGGTTTACAGCAACCAAATGAATGCTGAATCAGTATAAAAGCCATTGAAACATGATAGTAGAGATTTGTGGCATTTTGATTATTCTTGCCCCATCCTCCTCAATGGCATAGCAGTGGTCTTGAAGATGGCAGTCTGCATTCCAAGTGTGGGTTCCTTGTTCTGGAGGGAGGAGGGTGGACCTTATGCACAAGTATAACTGTTTGTTTGAACATGTCTGAGGGGGCTCCCCGAAGGTCTGACACAAGGGGATTGACTGCTTTTGTTTCACCTAACTCCAAACTCTCTTAGGGTCAAAAATCGGCTATGTGGAGAATGGTCCTCAAAAACATTGAAAGGCAAGTGAACAATAGACATGCCAAAATCCTGGGAGGAAAAACTGGCGAGTGAGATGCTTTGGAAAATAAGGGATTTAATTTATTTTTTATTATTTTATTTTTGTGTTTTTAAAGTTTTTTAAAATTGGGGTAGGGGAACAGGACTTTGGGGAACAGTGTGTATTGCCAGGACTTTATTGGGGAACAGTATGTTTTTCCCAGGACCCATCAGCTGCAAGTCAAGTTGTCCTTTCAATCAGTCGTGAAGGGTGTAGCTCAGCTCCAAGTCCAGTTGCTGTTGTTCAATCTTAGTTGCAGGGGGCACAACCCACCATCCCTTGCGGGAGTCGAACCAGCAACCTTGTGGTTGAGAGCACTCACTCCAACCAACTGAGCCATCCAGCCATCCGGGAACTCAGTGGCAGCTAGTTGTCTTCATTCTAGTTGCAGAGGGTGCAGCTCGCTGGCCCATGTGGGAATCGAACTGGCAACCCTGTTGCCCAGAGCTCAAGCTCTAACCAACTGAGTCACCCATCCGCCTCAAAATAAGGGATTTTAAATGCTCCCATGCATACCTGGGTATCTGGAAAACCATGTGCATGCCCTGGGCCGGACTCAGAGTCAGAAAAGACCACAGAAAACCATAAGATTTCACCTCTGGCTAATCTTAGGCTCAGCACAATAATGGATAAACCACTAGTCAGAAGATCAATAAGGAAACAGAGGACTTCAACAACACTGTAAACTAATCAGGTATAATGGACACCTACAGAACACCCCATCCAACAACAGCAGAGTACATATTCTTCTCAAGAGCTCACAGAATATTCTCAAGGATTGATCGTATATTAAGCCACAAAACAAGTCTCAATAAATTTTAAAAACTTGAAATCATGCAAAGTAACTTCTTTGCCATAATGGAGTCAAACTAGAAATCAACAGAAGTTGGACCCTCACCTCATACCATATACTAAAATTAACTAAAAATTAACCAACACCTAAATATAAGATTTAAAATTATAAAACTCTTAAAAGGAAACTTTGGAGTAGACCTTCATGACCTTGGATTTGGCAATAGTTTTTTTAAATATGACCCAAAAGCACAAGCAACAAATATATATATATAGATCATTTGACTTCATCATAATTAAAAGCATTTATGCATCAAAGAAATAGAATGGGAGAAAATATTTGTAAAGCACACATTTGATAAAAGTCTATTATCCATAATATATAAAAAAAAATTCTTTCAACTCAGCAACAAAAAGACAATCTAAGAAAAAAATGGGCAAGGAATTTGAAAAGATGTCTCCAAAGAACATATACAAATGGCCAAAAGTACATGAAAAGATGCTCAACATCATTAGTCATTAGGAACATGCAAATCAAAACCACAATAATGTAACACTTTACACCTATTGAGATGGTAACAATCAAAAATAAAAAGAAAAACTAATGTGCTGAGGATGTACATTGCTGGGAATGAAGTACTGATACATGCTACCACGTGGATAAACATTGCAAGTGTTATGCTAAGTGAAAGAAACCAGACAAAACAGGGCACATAATGTATGATTCCATTTATATGAACTATCAAGAACTGGCAAGTCCATAGAGACAGAAAGTATATAACTGGTTGCAACGGGCTGGAGAGAGGGAAATTGGGAAAAGCTGCTAATGGTATTTCCTTTTAGGATAGTGAAAAAGTTCTAGAACCAGATAGATTTGTGATGGTTGCACAATATTGTGCGTGTATTTTAGGTCATTGAATTGTACAGTTTTAAATGGGAAATTTTATGTGTAATTTACAACAAAATGCTCCAGAGCAGTCCAGCCATCATCTATTGCTACTTGATGCCATGTGGAGCAGAATGATTGCCCATCTCTGCCCTGCTCAAATTCCTGACATACGAAATTAAGAGATGTAATAATTTTTTTAAAAACTACTGAGTTCTGGTTTCCTGCACGTAAAGAGTTTGAAGTCTCCACTCCATCCCAACAACAAGTAAAAGGCTGAAATTTACTGAAAAATCAATTCTTCTTAGGTCTGTAAAAGAAGGGAGGACACAGGGCAAATCACGGCCCCCACTATTGGAGAGAATGATGGGCAAATAACAGGGAGTTGTGACTTACTAGAGCAGAGATTCATGACAAGAAACTACCTTGAGAACCAGTGCAGGGGTAGGAAAACCCGAACTAAAATTGAGAAATTGCCGGACGCTCAGTGTGGACAAGTCTGAGAGAAAAATCCCAGCTTTTGGTTGTCAAGATGTCAGTTCTTCCCAACTTGATCTATGGAGTCAATGCATCCCAATCAAAACCCCAGCAAGTTATCTTTTGGATTTCAATAAACTGATTCTAAAGTTTATACAAAGAAGCAAAAGATCCAAAATAGCTAACGTGATATTGAAGGAAAAGAACAAAGTTGGAGAACTGACACTACCCTACTTCAAGATGTACTAGAAAGCTACAGTAATCAAGACAGTGTGGTATTGGTAAAAGAATAGACAAGGAGATGATTGGAGCACAATACAGAACTCAGAAATAGACCCACATAAAATAGTCAACTGATCCCTGATAAAAAAGCAAAGGCAATACAATGGAGCAAATGTAGACAGACTTTACACCCTTAACAAAAATTAACATAAAATGGTTTTCCCAGTAAAGATGGTGGAGTCTGTAAACGCTGTGCTTACCTTCTCCCATGACCACATCAAAATACAACTGAAGTACAAACAACCATTATTGAGAATCACCTGAAGTCTAGCTGAACAGAGAAATCCTGTAACTAAAAACATACAAAAGCCACATGGAGACTTGGAGAAGGGGTGGAGACGCTGAACAGACTGGTCCCAAACCCATGTATGGCAGTTAAAAATTGGGAGGACTATCTCAGCCTTAGAGGTCCCCCCACCGAGGAGCGACGGGTGTCAGCCCCACAGCAGGTTCCCTAGCCCAGGCTACCAGTGCCCAGAAGAGAAGTCCTCGTAACTTCTGGCTGTAAAAAGCATCGTGGCTGAGTGAGACAAGGGCTGCTGGAGTTCCAGGCATTCCTCTTAAAGGGCCCATGCACAGACTTAGTCGCTGACAGACTCACTCTGAGCTCCAGTGCTGGGCAGCAGCTCGAAAGGCTCCAGGGGCACATGGGGAAGAACTGAATTGTCTAGCTTTAATACACGCATTAGAGGGGCAGCTTTCTCCCAGACAGAAGTGCTGGCAGAAGCCATTGTTCCTTTGTCGAGCACCCCTCCCCCAACGCAGCCTACACCCACAAGTAGGCACCATATCCACGTCTTCATCAACCTGGCTAACATTGTTCACCCTGCCCTGGTAATTCCCTGAGACCTCAATCCACCCAACTTGTGGGCCCACCCAAGCCACCTCCAGTGGCTTTTCCATACAGATGGCCTGTCTTGGCTTATGCTGTGGACTTTCCTAAAAGCTCTCAAAGGTTCACAACCCCAAACAAGCATCATCTGGTCTCAGTGTGCCCCATACCTCTTTCTAAACAGCCCCAAGCCCAGCATTAGTGGCAGCCAGCCTCAGTTCCCAGCTTAGCCCCTCCGAGGCACCTCCAAGCCCAGCACAAGTGGCAACCACCTGCAGCACACTTTGTAGCTCCTACTAAAGGGCCCATAGCAGGGCACAGGCAGTGGCTGACCTTGGCCTGCACCAGAGGATCTCCCAAGAGGCCCCAGAACCAACACACATAGTGGCCAGCTTCAGACAACACCAGAGCATCGCCCAACCACCTCCACAAACAACACACCCACAGGGCAGACTGGGCAGGCATCCAAGCCCCACTAAAGTGAATCCTGCTCCATAGGATAAGTCTCTGTACAACAGCTCCTCCACTGTAGTTATGGCCCGTCCTCACAACAAATCAGCCTGAAGGCCAACCACTTTTATTGATGTGCCAACAGCAATCAAGGCTTAACTACAACAGGAGGTTACACACAATCTACACAAGGGACACACCTGTAGCACTCAGCTCAGGTGACCCAAGAGACTGTACCACTGGGCCCCACAGGGCACCCGCTACATAAGGCAACTCTACCAAGACCAGGAGACATAGAGCTCTACCTAATGCATAGAAACACAGGGAGGCAGCCAAAGGGGAAGACAAAGAAACATGTCCCAAATGAATGATCAGAACAAAGCTCCAGAAAAAGAACTAAACAAAATGGAGACAAGCAATCTATCAGATGCAGAATTGAAAACACTGGTTATAAAGATGCCCGTTGATCTCAGTGAGAACTTCAATAAAGAGATTTGAAACACAAAAAAGGAGATAGAAAACATTTACAAAGCAAAAGTTAGAAATAAAGAATACATTAGAGGGAATCAACAGATTAGATAAAGCAGAGGATAGAATCAACAATTTGGAAGATAAAGTAGCAGAAAATACCCAATCAGAACAGCAAAAAGAAAAAAAGAACCCCCAAAATGAGGATAGTTTAATGGGCCTCTGGGACAGCATCAAGTGTACCAACATTCACATCATAGGGGTACCAGAAGAAGAAGACAGAGAGCCAGGAATTGAAAACCTATGTGAAGAAATGATGACGGAAAACTTCCCTAACCTGGTGGAAAAAATAGACATACAAGCCCAGGAAGCACAGAGTACCAAACAAGATGAACCCAAACAGGCCCACACCAAGACACATTACAATTAAAATGCCAAAGCTGAAAGACAAAGAGATAATCTTAAAAACAGCAAGAAAAAAGCAGTTAGTTACCTACAAAGGAGCTTTCATAAAACTGATAGCTGATTTCTCAACAGAAACTTTGCAGACCACAAGGGATTAGCACAAAATATTCAAAGTGATGAAAAGAAGGACCTACAACCAAGATTACTCTACCCAACAAAACTATCATTTAAAATCGAAAGACAGCTTCCTAGACAAGAAAAAAGCTAAAGGAGTTCATCACCACCAAACCAGTATTATAAGGAATCTTAGAGGGACTTTTTTAAGATGAAAACAAAAAAAAGATCAAAACTATGAATAATAAAATGGCATAACTACATACCTATTAACAATTACTTTAAATGTAAATGGATTAAATGCTCCAATCAAATTATATATATATATATGTATGTATATGGCTACAGGAAGCGGAGTACAGCATTAGGAATAGAGACAGTGGAAATGTAATGGCTCTGTGCGATGTTAGAGGGATAGTGGATGGGGGGAGAGGGGTTCACACAACGTGAGGGATATAAATGATAAACGTCTAAGTATTACTTTGTCTTGTGCACCTGAAACTAATAAAAATTTTTAAAAAAGATAGGGGGGCTGAATGGGTAAGAAGACAAGACCCTTACATATGCTGCCTACAAGAGACTCACTTCAGATCGAAAGACACACACAGACTAAAAGTAAAGGGATGGAAATAGTTATTTCATAAAAATGGAAAGAAACAAACAAAAAAGCTGGGATAGCAATACTTATACAAGATAAAATAGACTTTAAAACAAAGGCTATAACAAGAGACAAAGAAGAACTCAGTAATTCCACTTCTGGATATTTATCCAAAGAAACCCAAAACATTAATTTGAAAAGACGTATGTATCCACATGGTCATTGCAGAAATATTTCCAGTAGCCAAGATATGAAAATAACCTAAGTGTCTATCAATAGCTTTGAATAGATAAAGAAGAAGGGGTCCATATATACAGTGGAATGTTACTCAGCCATAAAAAAGAATAAAATCTTGCCATATGCAAAAACATGGATGGGCCTGGATGGTATTATGTTAAGTGAAATAAGTCAGACAGAGAAAGACAAATATCATATGATATTACTTATATGTGGAATCTAAAAACAAAATAAATGAATAAACAAAACAGAAACAAACTCATAGATACGGAGAACATTTTGATGGTGCCAGGTGGATGCAGGTTGGAGAGATGGGTCAAAAAGGGGAAGGGATTAAGAAGTACAAATTGGTATTTACAAAATAGTCATGGGGGATGTAAAGCACAACAAACATAGGGAATATAGTCAATAACACTGTAATAACTATGTACGGTGTCAGATGGGTACTAGACATGTAGGAGTGAACACTTTGTAAGTTATATAAATATCTAATCACTATATTGTACACCTGAAAGTAATATAATATTGTATGTCAACTGTAATTGAAAAATTAAAAAATATATATTTTTTAAAAAAACCAAAAAAATTAACACAAAATGGGTAATAAACTTAAGTGTAAAATGAAAAAGTATAAAACTCCTACAAGATAACATAGGAGAAAACCTAGAGGATTTGGGGTATGGCGATGAATATTACACCAAAAACACAATCCAAAATCCATGGAAGAAAAATTGACAAGCTAGACCTCATTGAAATTCAAAACTTCTGCTTTGTGAGAGATAACATCAAGAGAATGGGAAGTCAAGCCACAGATTGAGAGAAAACATTTGCAAAAGACATAGGTGATAATGCACTGTTCTCCAAAATATACAAAGAACTCTTAAAACTCAACAATAAGAAAACAACTAACATGTCTAAAAAAATAGGACAAATATAACAGACATCTCACCAAAGATTATTGTAATTAGCAATAATTAGAGATAGCAAATAAGCGTGAAAAGATGCTCCACATCATACGTCATCAAAGTAAATTCAAACAACAATGAAATACCACTATATTCCTATTGGAATGACCAAAATCCAGACACTGATCACACCAAATGCTGGTGAGGATGTAGAGCAACAGAGACTCTCATTCATTGGTGGTGGGAACAATCAAAAAGAACTTGAGTCAAGGACTTTAGTCCCACAGGGCAAGGAACTGAATTTTGCCAATAATCTGAATGAATTTGGAAGCACATTCCACTCTACACCTTCCAGATGAGAACACAGCTTGGCTGAACTCTTGATTTCTACCTTTTAAGACCGGAAGCAGAGGGCCAGTTCAAGACTACCCAGACTTCTGAGCTACACAACTGTGAAATAATAAATAATAAATGGGTGTTGTTTTAAGCCACTAAATTTGGGGTAATTTTTAAGTCACTATTTTTTGGTAATGTGTTACACAAAATAAAAAACGAATACACTCTCTGAATCTGCACCCATATGCCCATGTGGATTTCACTAAAACCAGATGGCTAGAAAAGCAATATGGATTATAGGTATTTCTTCACAATATGCAGACACTACCTATGTTAGTTTTCTTCCAGCACAAAAAGAGAAAAGTATAAATAATTTACAGTCTGATTCATTGGATTTATACTTAATTCAAAATGTAGTATATATGAAGAAGCACTTCTGCATTGGTGGAATAAGGGACTATGAAAATTGACTGCAGCATGAAAGCAATGAGAACACTGGCAAATATTGTCAAAATAAACGTTTTCCAGAACTCTGGAAATTAACCAAATGTTTGCAACAACATAGAAAGCATTTATTCAAGAAAAATGGCTAGATCGCAATACAAAGAGTGAACTTTGGGCTGTTGTGACTTGCACTATTCCCATCCCCACCCTCTTCTGCTCCGTGGTAGATTTGAAACCAGAGGTTCAAACTCAGAGGTTCTTTTTAATTTTTTTCTTTATTTTTTCAATTACAGTTAACATTCAACATTTTATTAGTTTCGGGTATACAGCATGTTGGTTAGATATTTACATAACTTACAAAGTGATCCCCCAGGAAGTCTAGTATCCACTTTGCACCATACGTAATTATTACTGTATTGTTGACTATACTCCCAATGCTGTACTTTTCACCCCCATGACTATTTTGTAATTGTCAGTTTGTACTTCTTAATCCCTTCATCTTTTTCACTCTGTCCCCTAACCCCTTCTCCCATCTGACCTCGCTTCTGCAGTGCCTCTGAACCCCAATAACCTGTCAGTCACTGGAGAGGAAAAAACTGATTGGAGCTCCCAACATGTCTCTTCCCAGACAACTCACTGTTTGACGTGCCTGATGAGTCCCTGGAAAGCACCCATCTTGGGATTTGTCCATACTTCTTGTCTGAGAGCTCGCTCTGTGTGGACAGCCCTATTCGCTGCCAGAATGTGTAAGGGAGGGATTCCTACAGTGCAGTGCTGAATAGAAGGGATGTCAATGGACATTCTTGTCTTATTTTTTTTATCTTACAGGAAACACTTCTAATTTTTCACCTAGGAATAATGTACATTATAGATTTCTGGTATATATCCTTCTTAACAAATGCTTTTAGATTTTTCTTTATGAATAGTTTTTGCTTTTCATCCCAGGCATTTTCTGAACTCATTGGGAAGATTGTACGACTTTCCTCTTTTAATCTGTTAATAAAGCGTGCTGGTTATATTGCCTATAAGCTCCAAATTCACTCTTGTCCTGCTCTGTGAAAATGTTCTTGGTCCTTTAAATTTTTTTCTTGTGGCCGTTGTTACTGAAATTTGTCTGTAGAGGGCAGCAGAGACAGTGAAAGGGGAAAGTTTTGCTTCCTAGTTCTGATGTGCTGGCACAGCCAGCTCCTGCTCAGCACCAGGCTTCTCCAGCACCAGTCTCTGAACCTCACATGGCTTCTCCAGAGCCTGACTGGTACGGGGCATGGTGGCCAGCAGCACTCTATGGCCAGAAGCTTCTCTTACACCTTCCTCGGGCAGTAATACTTCTGAGTGCTTCTGGTGAGACACCTCCCTATGTACAACATTCCCAGACACTTTAGAGGCAGATGTCCAACAACGTTCAGAGGGCAGATTTCTAGAACGGTCCACTGGTGTGGCACAATGACAACCTTATTCATATTTTGTGAGTTTCTGCCAGTCTCCTCCAGGAAAGTGAGAATTTCAACACTGGGGGTGGGGATACTTTCCCTTGGGTGCTTTATCTCCTGTGTGTATTAATTAAGTACTTGATTTCACCCTTGTGGGAAGGATCTCTCTCCAGCGCACTCTATCTCAGCCATGTATTGGAAGGAACTTTTCCTTGGGTGAACTCTCTCAGCCCTGGGCAAAGGAATTTTTCCTTGCATGCTACATCTCTAATTCCAGATGGCGGATTTCCAGCCAGTTCCACAGGTGTGGCACCACAAAAATTCTCTACTGTCCATTGAGTCACACCTGGGCCTCTCCTGCAAGGTCTAAACTCCAACCCTTGGGGGTGGGGGTTCCTTGTAGGCTTGCCCTAAGGCTATGGAGAACTTGCATTGGTCATCAAGCTCAACCTGACTTTGCTGACTCTTCCTAGGACAGGGCTTTCACATGGGTGCATTACCTCAAACCTGGAATGGATGGTTCCTCATAGGCTCTGTCTCATCCCTGTATGGTGGGGCTATTTCTGAGGTGCTCTATCTAAATATTGGAAGGAAAGAATCCATAGGTGGTCTCTCTCAGTCCTGAGGGATGACACTTTTAGGGGGGCTTGATCTCAGTCCTAGGGAGGAAGGCTTTCCTTGGGTGCATGATTTCAGCCCTGGAGGGGTATCTAACTCAGAGGTTCTTTTTACAATTTTTCTCTATTTTTCAATTAAAGTTGACATTCAACATTTTATTAGTTTCAGGTATATAGCATAGTAGTTAGACATTTATATAACTTACAAAGTGATCCTCCAATATGTCTAGTACCCACCTGTCCCTATGCATAGTTATTACAATATTATTCACTATATTCCCTTTGCTGTACTTTACATCCCCATGACTATTTTGTGACTATCAATTTGTACTTCTCAATCCCTTCCCCTTTTTCACTCAGCCCCCCAACCACCCTCCCATCTGGCAACCAGCAGTTTGTTCTCTGTATCTATTAGCTTGTTTCTGGTTTTGTTTTTGTTTATTTTGTTTTTTAGATTCCACATGTAAGTGAAATCATGTTCTGCTTTTCTCTGTCTGACTAATTTCACTTAGCATAATACCCTCTAGGTCCATCCATGTTGTCGCAAATGGTAAGATTTCATTCTTTTTATGGCAAAGTAATATTCCATTGTATATATGTACTTCTTTATCCAATCATATATTGATGGACACACAGGTTGCCTCCATATCTTGGCTACTGTAAATAGTGCTGCAGTGAACATAGGGATGCATATGTCTTTTCGAATTAGTGTTTTGGATTTCTTTCAATAAATATCCAGAATGGGATTACTAAGTAATACGGTAGTTCTATTTTCAGTATTTTTGTTTGTTTGTTTGTTTTTAATTAAAGTTTATTAGAGTGACAATTGTTAGTAAAGTTACATAGATTTCAGGTGTACAATTCTGTATTACATCATCTATATCTCACATTGTGGGATCACCACCCAGAGTCAGTTCTCCTTCCATCACCATATATTTGATCCCCCTTACACTCATCTACCACCCCCACCCCCTTACCCTCTGGTAACCACTAAACTATTGTCTGTGTCTATGAGTTTTTGTTTCTCATTTGCTTGTCTTGTTCTTTTTGTTTTTGGTTCATGTACTGCTATTTTTAGTTTTTTTGAGAATACTCCAAACCATTTTTCATAGTGGATGAACCAATTTGCAATCCCACCAATAGTGCATGAGGGTTCCCTTTTCTCCTCATCCTCACCAACACTTGCTGTTTGTTGATTTCTCGGTGATATTTATTCTGACTGGTGTGACGTGATATCTCACTGGGGTTTTGATTTACATTTCCCTAATAATTAATGATTTTGTGCATCTTTTCACTTGCTTATTAACCATTTGTATTCCTTCTTTGGAGAATTGTTTTATTCAGGTCCTCTGCCCATTTTTAAATTGGATTGGCAGTTTTTTTGGCATTGAGTTGTATGAGTTCTTTAAAATTTTGGATATTAATCCCTTATTGGATATATCATTGGTGAATACATTTTCCCAATCAGTAGGTTGTCCTTTTGTTTTGTTGATGGTTTCCTTTTCTGTGCAATAAACTTTTAGTTCGATGTAGTCCCATTTGTTTAGTTTTTATTTTATTTCCCTTGCCCCAGGAGACATATCCAAAAAAATAAAACTACTAAGACCAATGTCAAAGAGTTCATTGTCTATGTTTTATTCTAGGAGTTTTATGGTTTCAGGTCTCTTATATTTAAGTCTTTAATCCATTTTGAGTTTATTCTTGTATATGGTGTAAGAAAGTGATCTAGTTTCATTTTTTTTGCATGTGTATGTCCAGTTTTCCCAGCACCATTTATTGAAGAAATTGTATTCACTGCATTGTATATTCTTGCTTCCTTTGTCATAGATTAATTGACCATATAAGTGTGGATTTATTTCTGGGTTCTCTATTCTGTTCCATTGATCTATGTGTATGTTTTTATGCCAATACCATGCTGTTTTGTTTACTATAGTCTTGTAGTATAATTTGATAACAGGTAATGTAATACTTCCAACTTTGTTCTTCTTTCTCAAGATTGCCGTGGCTATTCGGGGTCTTTTGTGGTTCCATATAAAATTTAGTATTATTTCTTCTAGTTCTGTGAAAACTGCCATTGATATTTTGATAGGGATTGCATTGAATCTATAGATTGCTTTGGGTAGTATGGACATTTTAACAACATTAATTCTTCTTATCCATGAGCATGGTACATGCTTCCATTTACTTGTATCTTCTTCAAATTCTCTCATCAATGTCTTATAATTTTCCGAGTACAGGTATTTTACCTCCTTGATTAAATTTATTCTTAGGTATTTTTTTTTTAATGCAATTGTAAATGGGATTGTTTTCTTAATTTATCTTTCTGGTAGTTCATTATTGGTGTATAGAAATGCAACCAATTTCTGAATATTAATTTTGTATCCTGCTGCTTTACTGAATCTATTTATCAGTTCTAATAGTTTTCTGGTGGAATCTTTAGGGTTCTTTCTGTATAGCATTACACATACCGTGTTTCCCCGAAAGTAAGACCTAGCCAGACTATCAGCTCTAATGCATCTTTCAGAGGAAAAATTAACATAAGACCAGGTCTTACATTATATTATGTTAGATAAGACCTAGTCATATAGTAAAATAAGCCTGGGTTTTATATTAATTTTTGCTCCAAAAGACACATTAGAGCTGATGGTCTGGCTAGGTCTTATTTTCAGGGAAACAACGGTATGTCATCTGCAAACACGGCAGGCATTTGTTCACTGCTGGGCCTTTGCACTAGCTCTTTTCTCTGCAGGAATCACTGTTTCCCATGTCTTTTCAACCTTCCCCTGTCTCCTCAAATGCCACCTCCTCAGAGAAGCCTTTTGTTGCCCTATCTAAAGTAAGACCCCCAGTAATGTTCTCTTTCAGCCCCTTGGTTCTGTCATAAACCTACAACTTGCAGACAATTGGTCTGTTTCTTGGTTCAGTGTCTGTTCTGTGTGCAAAGGATCGGCTACTTGTCTACCCAATATTCAGTCCCCTTTCTTCCTCATTATTGGAAGCCTGATTTTGTCTTGGGTGGCCATGAGTCCTCTAAAAAATATTACCCTCCTTTGCAGTGATGGATAGTCCTTTGACACAGTTCTTAACAGTGAGATGTCAGCTGAGAATATCAGGGAAAACCTTTGCTTTCAGAGACAATTTTTCTATTTCTACTTTTCTCTCCTTGTATCCCTGGAGGAGTCATGATGCCTCGAAGTGGAGAGCTCAAATCCTCTGTCTTAGTGCTATGTGGAGTCATATTGGAGCCCGTGCGCCCCTACATGTGCTTTATGAAATTATATAATGGACTTTTCCCCAGAACATCAAAGTCATTATAAAGATACTGTATTTCCCTGAAAATAAGCCCCAGTTAAGATCATCAGCCAGATGGATGCATTTAGTACATCCATTGCAACACACAACGGACGTATTGAATTATAAAATAATAATATTAACATATAATTAAATATAAATAAATATTATTGACATTAATACTTAAAATAAATGATAATATAAATTATAATTAAGTATTTGTAATTACCCAAGCAGGCGCCTTTAAATGAGAGGTAAACGCCTATGTAAACAGATGAACTCAAGACTTATTGCCGAATGACTAATCGGAGCACAGACACAACACACGAATAACATGCTGTGGGGGCAGAGCCCCAGAAAGTAGTTTCCAGGCTCTCGGCCTCACATAGACAGGTGCTGGCTCAGGTAGTAAATGGCCATCAACTGTGATTGCATGGCCATCAGCTGTGGCTAGTTGGCCGTCAGCTGTAACCAGTGAGCCATTGGCCACTAATATAACTGCTGTGGCTACGCTAGCAGAGAGAAGGGAGAAGAGAAGAGAGGAGAGTGGGGGCTAGCAAGAAGATGGCGGCTGGGCTGGCAAGCGTGGATGGCGATTTGCGGATAGTGTGGATCCAGCTTCCAGTGAGAGTATAGTGCCGCCAGAGAGAATATAGTGGTATGACTCCCCTACCTATGGCTCCGTGGGTGTTCCTTTTTGGCCTCACCATATCCTGCGTTCTTGTATGGGGAGCGGGACCAGAGACCTCGCAGGCCTCCCTGCATGACAAATGGCGCAGCGAGCAGGGTCTCCCGCACAACACA
Source organism: Rhinolophus sinicus (assembly GCF_057876585.1). NCBI lineage: Eukaryota > Metazoa > Chordata > Mammalia > Chiroptera > Rhinolophidae > Rhinolophus > Rhinolophus sinicus. The sequence goes on from NC_142518.1 coordinate 97,198,376, forward strand.
TGCGCACTTGATAACGAACGGACGTGGTTATGTCTAATATGAATCTTCATAATTCAATATGTCATGTGTTGTAACCAACGTACTTAATGCATTTGTGTGAAATAAAGAAACATTTGCTGAATTTTGCTGCCTGCAATTTTTCGTCGCTTTTGTGTGAACCATCATTCTTAACTGTCATCATTTTGGTTGCCACTCCTGTCTCGTAAGTCTTCAATTAACACTTGATTTAATGGTAGATTTAAAGGGAATAATATTTTGACCCCCAGACAAGATGAGTGCAAAAAGAAAGAGCTATTCCGTCGAGTACAAGAAAGGAATCGTGGAGGACTCCCAGGGCAAGAATCATACAGCTTTCTGCAAGGAGAAGAAGTTGGATCTCCGAATGGTCCAAAAATGGTGAGCAGAGTACGATAACCTCAGTCAACAAGTGGACGAGGGAAATGCTAAGAAGCACAAGTGTGGATCAGGTTGGCAACCATTGTTTCCTGAGCTGGAACACATCATCTGTGAATGGATTGCTGGTAGGAGAGCAAAGGCTTTGGTGTGTGCAGGGCTGATATTCAAGCATTTGCCCTTGCAATGGCACCACAGTTAAAAATATCCTCAGAAGAATTCAAAGCATCACAACACTGGCTGAATGGCTTCCTTCAGCGATATGAACTGTCTCTAAGATCGACAACACTGTTCAAGCTGGAAGACACTGAAGTTATTAAATGTGCACTTGCATTCAAGTCCTTTGTTGATGGCACCGACTTTTCTAAATACCAACTCTCCAACATGATTGCTATGGATGAAACTGCAGTGTTTATGGGCCAAGGATCTCAAACGACAATTGATCAGAGGGGTGCCTCATCAATCTACATTCCCTCCACTGGTTACGAAAGTGCACGTTTTACCTGTATTTTGGCAATTCATTTGGATAGAAAGAAAGCCCCACCTCTAATCATCACTAAGGGCAAGAAAGATAAGGTTGAACGTGTTTCAGGCATTTATGTTCTTGAAACCGAAAAAGCCTGGTGCACACAGCAGTTATAAGGAAGTGTGTAGGGAGCCGGAGCATTAAGGGTTAAGAAAATGTAACTTCAAGCAGAGTTTGGGAGGATCGCTAAGGGGAACTCCGATAAGCATGAAGAACAAACAGACACCTACTGCCCTGGGAATGGGAAAATATCTAAAGGTCTAAGAACAGTCAGGGCCAAACTTTGAGAAAACATAACTAATCTGTACTTGCTGCCTCAGCCGCTTTATGTAACCTTCTTGTTTCTGTGTGTATAAAAGAAAGCTGAAAAATAAAGTAGGCGCTGCAGTCTAATTAGAACTGCTCGCCCTCCCGATCCCATCTTTGTCTCTTGTCTATTTTTTTCTCAATCCTCACTCCCCACTTCAGGAACCGTTCGTCTCGTCGGCAGGCTCCGACAAGTGGCGCCCGAACAGGGACCCGAATACTGGGGAATCAGTGAAGGACACCGCTTGCAAATGAGACGCGTCGAATAAGGTTGGTGAAAGCGGTGAGATACCATAGTCGGGAGTAAAATAAAATGGGACAGGGGAACAGTAAAAGGCTGTTTACCCACATATTAAGGAGCATGCTAAAAACTAGAGGAATTAAAACCAGTGAAGCACAGTTGCTTCGATTCTTAGAGTTTGTAATACAAATATGTCCCTGGTTCCCAGAAGAAGGGACTTTAAACTTAGAAACTTGGGAAAAAGTAAGAGAGCATTTGCAGGGATATTATGATGCTCATGGACCCTCTGAAGTACCAGTAGACACTTTTTCCTTATGGAATTTGGTTAGGGATGTGATCGATCCTAGACATAAAGGAATCAGATACTCTAAAAATGACCAACCCAAACTGGATCCCCCTTGGAAGCAGAGGTGCAAAGATTACAAGCTGCACTCACTTCCCTCTCTGTTCAAATGCAGTTAGTTCAGGCTCGACAGACTGGGCCTTTATTAGAAGCTCAATCAGAATAGAAGCCTAGGTTACAATGAAGCTCTCCTCCAAGTGTAGTTGCAGGGCTAGATCCACTGCCCGAGGCCCCTATCAACAGAAAAAGATTCAAGCTGCCAAGCTGCTAGTACAGGAGCAACTTAAAAAGGGACACATTGCTTCCTCCAATTCTCCCTGGAATTCTCCCATTTTTGTTATTAAGAAAAAATCTGGTAGATAGAGATTATGACAAGATTTACAAAAAGTTAATAAAACCATGAAATTAATGGGAGCCTTACAGACAGGCTTGCCCTGTCCTGCAGCCACACCAAAAAACACATATAAAATTGTTTTGGACTGAAAAGATTGTTTTTATACTATACCTTTAAATCCTGATGACTGCCCTAGATTTGCTTTCAGTGTTCCTTCTGTTAATTTACAAAAACCTTTTAAGAGATAGCATTGGCTAGTGCTACCTCAGAGAATGGCTAATAGCCCTACATGATGTCAAAAATTTGTATCAGCTGCTATAGAACCTACCCGAAGGACATTTTCAGATATTTACATCATCCACTACATGGATGACATACTTCTTGCCCACTCTTGTGAACCAAAGTTGCTTGCTGCTTTTGCTCATTTACAAAAAAGCTCCACGATTATGGGCTGGTTATAGCCCCCCCAAAAAAATTCAGCAAGTGCCTCCTTACTCTTATCTGGGATATTGTTTAATGCCTCAGGCCATTGTGCCTCAAAAAATACAAATCCGGCGACATTGTTTAAAAACATTAAATGATTTCCAAAAGCTACTGGGAGACATTAATTGGATTAGACCTCAGTTGCGGTTGACAACCGGTGAATTACAACCTTTGTTTAAAATATTACGTGGGAAAGCTGATCCTACTTCTCCCCGCGAGATAACAGGGGGAAGAGGCTTTGCTTGTATTTCTCCAGGTCCGGAAGAAAAACCTTTGTGAATTCCTGGTCGGTGTTAAACCATACCATGAGCGACAGCCCACAGAAGAAGAGACATCTATAGATACCCATCCACGCCCCTAGGGTGTGGGAAAGCTCACTTTCCGCAGCTGCAGAAGGACTTTCCACTTCAGACCCTGTTAAATGGATAAAGACTTTGGGTAGAGGGTTTGCTGGGGATATTGCTATTCTGTTTATTGTTCTGTTTGTTTTACATAGTCCTCAGATGTGGACAAATAGCCCTCCAACGGGCTGTAAATGAAACAACTGCACGTTCTGTGTTTCTCATGCTTCAAAAACAAAAAAGGGGGAGATGTAGTCACACAACAGCCTAGCCGACTGTCCCCCCTGTCTTTCCTTAAGGAAAGAAGAGTCTGTAAGACTGTGCCTTTTTGGGACTCTGTTCCATCCTTGTGTTTACACCTTATGTCTCTCTGTCTGGTCCCCAAAAGATGGTTTGCAGCCAAAGACGGGTAAGATATCTCACGGGAGATACAACCTAAGCCAGGCCGAACCGAGTGGGGACCCCCAATGAGCTGCCTTAGAAGATCCAAAAAGGAGCCTTTCCTCCCCTTCCCCCTGCCTGGCAAAAGCCATTGCTGTCTCTGGCTTTCCTCTCTCACCTGATTGTGAGAGAAGTCATGAGGGCAATGAAGATCAGTTCTCTCCACTTATCTCAACAGAACTGTTACAATATGAGTGACTTGACCCTGAGAAGGTAAGACATCATGGGACTTTATGCTTCGGCTGTTAACAGACAAAGGGTGATTGGAATAAACATTTTTCTGCTATGAGGTATGAGTCTCACAGACCGTGTAAGAAAAAATGTTACTGTTGACCTTATCCAGTTTCATAAAGAGGTCTTGACACTGCAAGAGACCTCTCCCTTAAACACCGATATAGCTGATACTCTCAACAAACTTGTCTCTAGCTTTCACAATGGATTTCCATCATTCTCTTCAATGCTTCAATTTATGGCCCCCCTTGTAATTCCACTTGTTGTGATCCTCCTGATACTGTGTTTCCTCCCCTGCATCACAAAAGCTGTGATGGGAATAGTCACAGATATTTATGGAGAAATTCACAAAATAAGGCTCCACATGGCTAATAAACCAAAAGCCACTGCCCCTGTCTAACCCCAAAGGAGATCGGTAGCCAATGACGGGTAATGATCAGTAAGCGTTTTTACAACCTAAGACAGGAGTCGATCGCTTTGATGATCGATATCCAATGACGGGTAAGTGAGAATGTCTGTACTGACTACCTAAGCCAGACACGATCTCAAAAAAAAATAAAAAAGGGGGATATGTAGGGAGCCGGAGCATTAAGGGTTAAGAAAATGTAACTTCAAGCAGAGTTTGGGAGGATCACTAAGGGGAACTCCGATAAGCATAAAGAACAAACAGACACCTGCTGCCCTGGGAATGGGAAAATATCTAAAGGTCTAAGAACAGTCAGGGCCAAACTTTGAGAAAACATAACTAATCTGTACTTGCTGCCTCAGCCGCTTTATGTAACCTTCTTGTTTCTGTGTGTTTAAAAGAAAGCTGAAAAATAAAGTAGGCGCTGCAGTCTAATTAGAACTGCTCGCCCTCCCGATCCCATCTTTGTCTCTTGTCTATTTTTTTCTCAATCCTCACTCCCCACTTCAGGAACCGTTCGTCTCGTCGGCAGGCTCCGACAGAAGTGGGTCCATTTAATGCTGCCACTTGTTTTGCGAGGTGGCCAAAGAGGTCTTCTAGTCTGGGATTCAGCCAGCACTCACCGCGCTAAAGACATGAAGAACTTCCTTGCAGAGAGAATAGATCAAATAATGATTCCCACAGGAATGACTGCCTATCTCCAGACTCTTGATATGGCAATAAACAAGCCATTCAAGGACCATTTGTGCATGGAAATCAATGACTACATTGAAAATAGAATGGAGAGAAATCAGCGTGGAAACTTTGTGAAGCCTAGCCTGCAAGAGGTCAGGACTAGGGTGAAGAATTCATGGGATAAAATCACTGACAGCTTTATATACCACATATCAGTGAAATCACATGGTTCTCTGCTTTTTCTGTCTGACTTGTTTCGCTCAGCATTACTCTCTCAAGATCCATCCATGTTGTCACAAATGTTCCTATATCATCTTTTCTTACTGCCGAATAGTATTCCATTGTGTATATACAGCTGTATTGTCAATGAACTACAAGTGGGCTACGTGGACAAGAAGTGCTCATTTAAGGAGAGCGCTATTGTTGGACATGAGAGATTGGGGCCAATGTTTCTACAGGAAATGGAGTCGCAAGAAATTCAAGCCGGAATTCGGGGTTTGGAGAGTTATGACGATGTTCCAGAAGAAGATGACATGACTGTGTTTGAATAAATGTAGATTTTTGTACATGAATAAATGAATAAATGTAGATTGTTGTACATGAATAACTGTAGATTGTTGTACATGAGTAAATGTAGATTGTTGTACATGAAAAGTAAGACATCCCCTGAAAATAAGCCCTAATGCATCTTTTGGAGCAAAAATTAATGTAAGACCCAGTCTTATTTTCGGGGAAATACGGTCATAGAAAAATTGAAAAGTAGGTGTACCCAAACTCACAATATTATTTTTCAATTTGAATATTTTTATACCCCAAACAATTTATTATGATTTTATTTTCTGGCTTTAATGGAAGCAAACTCATCAATCATATTTTCAAAATATACTTATTTGCTGATAATTGTTTTTGAATAGAGAACTGCCATGTGTGACAATTTCTTTTGCCAAGTGATGACCTATAATGCTTTTTAACTTCAGCTTACTGAAAGTTCTTTTTTTAGAAATACATATTCTAAAAATCACTTTTTATTAGTTTCAGGTGTACAAAGCAACATAATAGTTAGACATTTACACCCCTCACAAAGTGATAACCCCCCTCCCCCAAGCTACTACCCCTCTGACATCTTATATAGCTCTTACAATACCATTGACTTCCCTATGCTGTACTCCACATCCTGTGAATACATATATATATATATATATATATATATGACTATATATATATTTATGTGACTATATATATTTAATTATAGTTGACATTCAATATTACTTTACTTTAGCTTCAGGTGTACAGTGCATTGGTCAGGTATCTACACAATCTATGAAGTGATCCCCTTGATAAGTCCAGTGCCCATCTGGCATCTTACATAATCTTTACAACATTGCTGATTATATGCCCCCATTCTGTATTTCATATCCCCATGACCATATTGTGTCTACTAATTTGCTCTTTCTAATCCCTTCCCCCTTTCCCCCGTCCCCTCTCTCCTCCCAACTAGCAACCAACAGGTTTTTTTTTAATTTATTGGGGTGACAATTGTTAGTGAAATTATATAGATTTCAGGTGTACAATTCTGTATTACATCATCTATAAATCCCATTGTGTGTTCACCACCCAGAGTCAGTTCTCCTTCCGTCACCATATATTTGATCCCCCTACCAACAGTTATTTTTCTATACCTCTGAGTCTATTTCTGTTTTGTTTGCTCATTTATTCTGTTCTTTAGATTCCACATATAAGTGAGATCATACAGTATTTGTCTTTTTCACTTAGCACAATAGTCTCAAGGTCCATCCATTGAAAGTTCTTGTGCAGGATGTCACCGTGTCTCTTGTTGTTCAAGAAAAGTCTCAAGTCTACTTGTAACTTTGGATACGACTGCACAAAGAAAATTCATGATGCAGTTTGAAGAGATCCAAACACAATTCTGATATGTTGCAAAATATTGATATTGCCTGTGCTTTAAACCAATTATTTTAGATAAAATTTCTACAGAACATATATTGTCAGAATATGTGACAAAGATTTTGGTACTGAGAGAGGTTCTAGAGAACAAATATTAAAGATGAGTTCTCTGAGATTGTCCTGAGTTTCTCGAATTCCTTCTTTAATCTGATTAGATTTAAAGCCATTAGTGACATTTATTCCAATTTTTAAAGGGGACTGGTAGTCCTTTTCAAGAAGTGGCAAATAAGTTTATCAAAGTATCACGCTTGGATACTTACAACCAAATCCCTATAAAAGACAAGAGTATAGATGAGCAAGTACATGCTACCTGTGAACATTTAAGTCAAAATAAGGAGTATAATAGAGATGATTGATTGCTCTAAAGTGCTGGAGAACTTAGGGAAGAAAATAATGTGCTCAGGACCTTAAAGTCCAAGCTCAAGGTCCACACAAAGCAACCGAAAGCTTCTGTGAACTGGCTATTGTTAGCTCCTGTAGCTACAAGGCCAAAATTTGGGAAATCCAGTTCAATCCTGTGATTGGCTGAATTACAACACAAGTTGAATTTCCAAAATCTCAAGGTCTCTACAGTTATTGTGAGGTCACTGATTAGGAATGAATAGGATCCTGAAAATTGGAATGGGAAATAGATGCAGACTCTGATGAAGCTGGGGACTTTGAACCCCTAAATTCCATGAAATGATTTGCCAATAGAAGCAAAACTTCTTCCTGTCTGAGGAGGTTATTTCCTCTTTGCCTGAAAAATCTGTAATATTTGCCTGAAGCAGAAGCCTTGCAGGACACAGTTGCTTTTCCTCAGAAGGTTCATCCACCACCTCTCTTTCCTTCAAAATCCTGTAACAAGCATCAAGTTCCCACATGCCAAAAAGTAAGTGGTAAAACATGACCCTTGCAGAGGTACAGAATTCGCCAAAAAGAACTGTACAATTTTAAAATGTATATACACAAAATCTTAGGGAATTTGTGTGGAAATAGTTATTTGGGGTGAGGTATGAGGGTAGAAGGAAAATACAGCTGAATCAAACCAAACTTGCTGATATGAGCTCTAATAGCTCTGGATTCAACCTTTTTGCGTCAGGGGTTAGGGAAGCCTCTCGTAGTTGCTTGGTCGGTTCGTTCAGGCTGCTCTAACAAAAATACCATAGACTGGGGGGATTAAACAACAACCATTTGTTTCTCACAGTTCTGGAGGCTGGGAAATCCAAGATCAAGGCACCAGAACATTTGGTGTCTGGTGAGGGTTTGCTTTCTGGTTCATAGACAGCTGTCTTCTTGCTGTGTCCTCACTGGTGGAAGAGGGAAGGGAGCTCTCTGGGGTGTCTTTTATAAGGACACTAAACCCATTCATGAGGGCTCCACTCCCATGACCTAATCACTTCCTAAAGGTCCCACATTCTAATACTATTACATTGAGCATTAAAATTTCAACATGAATTTTAGGGGGACTGTCATGCGGGAGACCCTGCTCACAGTGCCATTTGTCGTGCGGGGTGGCCTGCAGGGTCTCTGCTCCCACTCCCCACATAACGCAGGATATGGTGAGGCCAAAAAGGAACACCCACGGAGCCATAGGTAGGGGAGTCATACCACTATATTCTCTCTGGCGGCACTATACTCTCACTGGAGGCTGGATCCACACTGTTCTCAAACCGCCATCCACACTTGCCAGCCCAGCCGCCATCTTCTTGCTAGCCCCCATTCTTCTCTCTTCTTCTAGCGTAGCCACAGCAGTTATATTAGTGGCCAATGGCTCACTGGTTACAGCTGACGGCCAACTAGCCACAGCTGATGGCCATGCAATCACAGTTGGCCATTTACTACCTGAGCCAGCACCTGTCTATGTGAGGCCGAGAGCCTGGAAACTACTTTCTGGGGCTCTGCCCCCACAGGGACATAACCATTTTAGTCTACTGTAGTTGGTTGATTGAAAAAAAGTCCCAAAGGACTTAATTAAGGAGAAATACAAGAACTTCCTTAGCGCACTTCAGAGGAAGAAATCCAAAGGCTTAAGGAGATTGGAACTTTAGAGTGAATTTATCATATAAGATGTATTCACTCACCTCAGGCCAGAAGATTCAACTTTCACCAAGTCTGCGGTAAATTGCTTTCTAGTGGGGAGCCCAGGCATCTTTGAAGAGCTCTGTGTTGGCTCTTTTTTTCTCTATTGGTCAGAAATTACTGTGGGCTTGCCCTCAAGGAAGGGCCATGCTACACTGCCAAATATTTATGCTGCTAATCGTTATTCAAACCTGCAGCCAATTACTAGGGTGATGAGCAACGGTGAAAAGTTAAGTAATCAGAATTCTAAGAGATTATTTGATGCTGGCGCTCAACTAATGTTTGGAGAACTAAAACTTCACTGTAGTTCACAGGCCAGAGAAGTGACTTATGCATGTCCTTGGACCAATATATTTTTACTGCATGTCCATCTCAGTGGTTGGCTTCTGAATTCACCCTCTGGTTATTTCCTCAGATACAGAATGTATAATCAGAATAGACATATTCAGAAAATGACAGAATTCCCATTTTGGTTCTCTGACCTGTCGAATGAGGGCTAATATGGTAGGAAAGGCCAAGTAGAAGCCACTAGAACTACCTATCTATAAAGAAAGTAAACCAAAACCAATATTTCATCCTGGAGGGACTAGAGTAATTGTGGCACCATGAAGAATGAAAAGTACAGGGTGGTTACTTTATGACATGCCTTTCAACTTACCTGTTTTTCCTATACAGAAACAGACAGATCTTAGAGAATGACAGCCAATTATAATAATCCCAACCACATGATTATTCCAACTGCAGCTGTTGTTCTACATGTGGTTTTGTTGTTTTAACAATCAACATATCTCCAGGTACCTGGTATACAGTATTGATTGGGCAAACGCTTTTTCCCCTATCAGTAAATATCACCAGAATTTGGCTTCAGCTGGAAAGGTCAACAATGCACCATCACTTTGTGTGTGTGTGTGTGTGTGTGTGTGTGTGTGTGTGTGTGTAAAGAAGATTTTGCAGGTCTATTCAAAATGCTGGCATTCTGTGAGGATGGTGGACTCCTGTCCAAAATCAATCCCCCCTGCTCCATCACTTCTTACTTTAGACTTACATCAACTCTTTTAGCCTTATGTCATATTCTAGTCCTTGGAGACTTTGATCACCTTTCCCTTACACTAGACATGGCACTATTTTTTTTTGCATTGATAGCATTATTCTGTTTGAGAAGAAAGTAGCAACTAATATAGACACACTGACAACACACTTGAAAGACAGAACATGTTAAATAATTCCCATATAAAATAAGGGATCTTCCAAACTAGTGAAATTTTTAGTGATCTAGTAGTCTGGAAAATGTCAAGATAGTGCTCATAAGTGAACAGCAAGTTCCAACATCTTGTCTTTCTTATCAGTAAAAAAGAATCACAGCAACACATTAACCTACTAGGTGCGCATTGTAACATATAACTCATTGGCATGTGGTACCCACTGACAAGTGATCCAAAAACCTGCTGGCTTAGAGTGGGGCCCAGGAAAAGAGAAAATTATCTGGTCCTGAACTTATGGCCTCATGGGGAGCCCCCTGTGACCAGCTGACTTAAAAAACATCTTGCCTGATTTTCAGTTGTTACTTCACATCATGCAGGCACCTATTGCTGCATACCAATCAACATAAATTTAGCAGCTTAAAACCACACAAATATATTATCAAATAATTCTGTAGATCAGAAGTCCAGGCTGGTTTGATTGGCTTCTCTGCTTAGGATCTCACAAAATCAAAATCAAAGTGTCAGTCATTAAGTGGAGACTCAGAGAAAGAAACTGCTTCTGAGCTCTTTCAGGTTATTAGCATGTCTAGTTTCTTAAGGCTGTAGGACTGAGTTCCCCATTTTATTGCTGTGCCAGCTGAGGCCACTATGAGTTCCTAGGACCACCCCCATACCTCCTTAGGTGCACCCCTCCATCTTCCAAGCAGTAATAGTTCATCATGGTCATGGAGGCAGGGATGCAGATTATGTATGGGCCACAAACATGAACTTCTACTCACCAAGACTGATCTTGCTACACACACTGCTAGCTGCTCAATTGGCCAGCAGGGGAGACCAACAGTGAGCAGCCGATATAGCACCATATCCTAGAGCTGTCAGTCAAATATCAAGTGTCTAGTTGATTATTTTGGTCTGCTTCCATTGGGGAAAGGCAGCTTTTGTTTGTACTCAAATAGACACTTGTCTGGATACGCATCTTTCTTCCCACTCATAGTACTTTGAGAAAACCAACATTTGTGAACTTAGAAAATGCCTTATCTACCATCATGTTATTCCACACAACATCACTTATAAACAAGGAACTTATCCTCAGGGTACATGCTCATGGAACTCACTGATTTTATTATCTACCCCATCATACTGAAGTGTCAGTTTCAATGAAACAACAGAATGATCTTTTGAAGCCACAGTTATGGTTCTAATTTGGCAGCAATACCTTGTGGGGTTGGGGCAATATAATTTGGGAGGCAGCAATGCTCTATCTCAGCATCCAGTATTTGGAGCTGTTTCTTCTATAGCCATGATTCACATTTTCATTAATGAATGGGCGGCAATGTGAGGGCTTCCTCTCACTATTACTCCTAGGTACCCAATAGCAAGATTTTGCTTCATGTCCCCACAATTTTAGACGTTACTTGAGGTCTTCATTCCAAAGGAGAACACTTTTCAACAGGAAACCTAACAATGACTGAAATGGAAGTAGACACTAATGGCTGGTCATGTTGGATTGTTCATCTCTCTCAATCAGCACACAATAATGGGGTACAGTCAGGGAGATGGAACCTAACTATTAAAGAAAATTGGGTTGCAACTACACAAAGCACTAAAGAGGAATATGTCTGGAATGTTTGGAGTTCTTCTAGTATTCTCATGTTTTGTGATTAAAATCAAAGTTAAAATTGTGACAATCAATTTAGGCAGGACATCTATTGGTCCAGATCCATTGGTAGTTAAAGTTTGAATCATCTCCCCAGGCCAAGCCCTCCAGCAGCTTAGGTTTGTCTCAGGCAAAAAGAATGCACAATGGGTAGTGTAGAAGATAGTCATAAATACCAGCTACAACCCTATGACCTGCTGCAGAACTAGGACTACCGTGTAACCTGATTGTAGCCGAGCCCCTTGTGACTTTAATGCTCCTAGTATTTTTGGCAGCTAGAATTAAACAGTTTAATTCTTAATTAGGCCTTTGTTCACATGTTAACTGCTCTTCTTGCTCAACTTCTTTTGTTCTCACAGGATAATTTTGTGTTGCTGATGTGCTGTTTGTTTGTGGGGCAGGAGGAGGTAATTTCAGGGTCTCGAGAATTTACGAGTCTGTTTTGCAGGAGGGAATTCTCCAAGGTAGCTGCAACCAGCTGCTGGAGCCCAGGAGTCTGATGTGAAAAAGTGTTACCTATGACTAAAGAAACAGACTTCTCTCTCGGTTCCCTACAACTCCTCCTCTTTTTCCCCCCATTTAAGATTCCTCTGCTGGGTCCCCAGAACTTCAGAGATGGTCTTTAGACATTAGTCCGCCATCTTTCCAGGCTGCCAGTCTCCTGAATAAAACCTTTCCTCTTCACGCAACACTTGTCTTTCAAGTATTAGCTTTTGAGCAGTGAGCAGACAAACTTGTTTTGTTTTCTGGTAACATGATGCATTAATAATATCCCTCACTTCAGGTGGGAAAACAAGCAAACAAACGATCCTTTCATATGCTTTATTAGGGCAAATGCCCAACTTTTACTAACAGAAATTTATAACATTAAAGTTTTAAATATTTTTCTTAACCTGTGGAGGACAATTATCTTAACTAACATGCTAGGAGGCTTCAACAATATCCTGTTCCATTCTAGAATACAGCAATCTGGTTCTTGTTTCTCATGGGTCATTTTGATAACAGGATTATGTGTTTGGGGTTAGCTTATCTTTGTTGAGAAGGTGCTCAGAATGTATTTCTTCAAGTACCTTCTCAAGTTTCTGAATTAAGTGTCTTCTTTTAAATCGAGAAATAAAAAGACAAGTCATTCGCTAAAAGATATGCAAAAAAAAAACAACAAAAAAAACAAACACCTATGATGCAGGAAGCACTGCAGGGAATGGAAAGAGAAGCTTACATGAGAATACAAAATGTACCTTCAAGATAAGAGACAATCTAGCAAATACAAAGTGTGTCAATTCAGGGTCAAAACCCACCTCAACCTTGACCTTGGAAGAATGAGACAGACTCAGATAATATCAACCTAAATAACCGTGGAGACAATGTTAACTCTGAGTGAAGACTAAGGTTTGAGAAAGTAAGTCAGGGCCTGTACCCAACCCTCACCCCAGCAATGCATAGGGACCAACTGTTAAAAAAAATTGGAGAGTTCCTCTTTACACCCACCTTCCTGCTTCCTTGATGGCAAATTCAACTATTTGCTTCTTCACTTCTAGATGTCCTTGTATACGTTCAAGCAACTTGAAGACCCTTTCATGTTCTGAAGATATTTTAAAAAATAAACTTTCAGTATTTCTCAAATATGAAGAGGAGGAAAAACTCAATCTTGGTGTATCCACTACCTTAGTAATCATTCAAGGTCTACAATGTTACACAGTCCTTTAAATGTTTAAATCAAGACACCTGAACATATCTATCAACAGAACTCCTGTAAACAATAACCAAGTAATAAAAAAGAGGGGAAGTATATATTGTGACATTTTAGTCCAAGTAAAGAGGAACTATCCTAAATTATGGGAAAACCTGTTTCTGGCAACAGATGAGCCTCTAGAGGTAGGTAGGTTGAATCTACTGTAAATCACAGAATGAGAGAGACTTCTCATGGTTTAATCGATTAAAAATGCTATACTACTTACTTCGTCCAAACTTTCGAATTTCCTTCCTTAATTGATGTTTTACATCAGCATTGGTTTCCCATCGAGTTGATGGCAATTTCTTCGACATCATTCCCAACCCAGACATTGCTATGATTTTTGGGCCATCTGCGGAGAGATAGCTGGCAATGATGCCTCCTCCAAGAGCATTACTACCAGGTTTGTGAATCACCCCACCTCTGCTGAGACTGATTAAGTCATCCGACAGAGAATCTAATTGGTTGGGTGGAATACCATCTCCTGCCTTATTCATAAGCTCCAGTGAAAAAGATTTTGATAAGGAGCCATCAGGTGACATTTAACCACTTTCTCTCTCCTTCTCATGAATATTGTGAATGTTGGGAGCATCTGGAAACCAATTTAGAGGTTGAGTAGCAATTAGGTGTGTTATATCAATCCCATATGAATATCCATGTGCTCCTCAGTGTCAATTTTCTTTTTTTATTTTGTAGTGAGGGGATAGGCCAAAGAGAAATTCTCATGGGGAAGTCAAATGGTAAGCGCAAAATGAACAAACAAAATAATTACAATTTGAATTCATGTTAGGAAAGAGGTAAGCAGGGATATGACAGAGATGGGGAGCCTCAATGGACAGGGGGTCAGGCAGAGCCTTCGGAGGACATGTCCTTTGGGCAGAGCCTGGAAGAGGAGAAAGAGCCGGCTCTGTGCACATAGAGAGGAAGAGCTCCAGGCTGCGTCAAGGACAAGCGCAGGGCCCCTAGGAGGGCTCCAGCTGAAACCATAGAGTAAAGGACAGAGGCAGAGAGAACAAGGAGGAGATGGATAGGACACATGTTAGGAGAGGGTGGTAGGGCCAGGTCGTCTTGAGCCTGCAGACTAGAGTCGGGAGTTCAGATTCTGTTGTGAATGCATTGGAAAGTTGATAGTGGGTTTGCACGGTGGATTCGGCAGGATCTGATTTCCATGTTGACATGATCACTCTGGCTGCAGGGGAGAAAACGAGTTAGAGAGGGACAAGTTTGAAAGCAGGGAGATAAGCTAAAAAGCTACTGTAGTTTGGTGAACAATTCAGCAGTGTGTACTAGAGGGATAAAGTGATGTTAGCATTCAGGAATAATTACAATATTTAGAGGAGATTTTAAAAAAAAAACATCACCCCAGTCAGAATGGCTATCATCAAGACAAATAGTAGCAAGTGTTGGAGAGGCTGTGGAGAAAAAGGAACCCTCATACACTGTTGGTGGGAATGCAGACTTATGCAGCGACTATGGATGGTAGTGTGGAGGTTCCTCAAAGAATTACGAATAGAATTGCCATATGACCCAGCAATCCCTCTCCTGGTTATCTACCCAAAAAATCTGAAAACATTTAGAGATAAAGACACGTGTGCTCCAATGTTCATTGCAGCTTTGTTTATGGTGGCCAAGACATGGAAACAACCAAAATGTCCTTCGATAGATGAATGGATGAAGAAGTTGTGGTATATATACACAATGGAATACTATTCGGCGGTAAGAAAAGATGATATAGGAACATTTGTGACAACATAGATGGATCTTGAGAGTGTAATGCTGAGCGAAATAAGTCAGACAGAAAAAGCAGAGAACCATGTGATTTCACTGATATGTGGTATATAAACCAAAAACAAAAGAACAAGACAAACAAATGAGAAACAAAAACTCATAGACACAGACAATGGTTTGGTGGTTACCAGAGGGTAAGGGGGGTGGGGGGTGGGAGATGAGTGTAGGGGGATCAAATATATGGTGATGGAAGGAGAACTGACTCTGGGTGATGAACACACAATGGGATTTATAGATGATGTAATGCAGAATTGTACACCTGAAATCTATGTAATTTCACTAACAATTGTCACCCCAATAAATTTAATTAAAAAAAAAACAAAAACAGAAAAAAAGAGGAATGAAATGTTGCCAATAAGGAGAAGAAAACCAGTAGATTGTGGAGTATGGGAATCCAAGAAAGTTTCCATAAAGGAGAGTGTGAACAATTGTGTCAAATGTGGCTGAGAAATTAATGGTAGTGCCTGTCGTGCAGGGCGGCCTGCAGGGTCTCTGCTCCCGTTCCCCATACAAGAACGCAGGATATGGTGAGGCCAAAAAGGAACACCCACGGACCCATAGGTAGGGGAGTCAGACCACTATAGTCTCACTGGAGGCTGGATTCATACGACGTGCGACCTGCTGTCCGCTTTTCTGCCAACCGACTGACTCCCCTTGTCTCAACTAGACTCTCCAGCGCATCTGTGGCAGTTATATCAGTGGCCAATTGGCTAACGGGCTACAGCTGATGGCCAACTAGCCACAGCCAACGGCCATCTACTACCCGAGCCAGCACCTTTCCACGTGAGGCCGAAGCCTGGAAACTGCTCTCTGGGGCTCTGTCCCCACACCATCCTTCTGAGAATTATCATCCCCTAGGAAACTAATCAAACTGCATTTTGAATCCAAAATGTTGAAGATCAGGGCCTGGATAAAAGTGATCATTTGAAGGTTGAGAAGTATAGGAGGCTAAACCATACTCAAACATGGCTCCAGCCCATAGGAACCCATTACTACCTTGGTTTCTTAATACTCCCACCTGGGACCTCACATCGGCTCTGCCTATCGAAATACAGAAGGGAACTCTTCTCCCTCAGCTACACTCCAGTCTTTGGATTAATAAAAAGTGGAGTTTTGGCACCATATGGGAACTTTGGTAGACAGAATTTCTTCACACTAAGGTAAAAGTATACATATAAAAAATTGTCTCCAGGCTTTCATAATACTAAATGTGAAAAGTGGTTGTTGCTGAGTAGTGGAATGACTAGTGATTTTCAAACGTATCTTTTTTTTTTTCTTTTTACTTTCCATAATGAACACTGTTTGCATAGGGTGCTTTCAATTGCAGGAGCAGAAAACTCCACTCATTTTGGCTAAATGATACGAGAACTTAACACACAACTGAAAATTAGCTTTAGGTGAGGCTTAATCTAGTGGAACAATAATATCACCAACAGCCTAGTCTTGTTCCATTATTATTTTCTGCTTTCTTTGATGCCACTTTCATTCCAGTTCTGGCTCCTCCTCATGAGTTACAAGCTACTTCAGTCATATTTAGCAGGAAAAAGTGGTTATATTTTTGTCCTAGCATTCCCAGAAGAAGTCCTAATGTTTACTGTGATTGTACTTTTTTTTTCTTTTCCCCTTCTTCCACCTCCCCCCACCCCACTCCAGTTCAAGCCGCTGTTTCTCAGTCCAGTTGTGTAGGTCACAGCTCCCTGGCCCATGCTGGTATTAATAGCCTTGCACTTCCCCTGGCTGAGGCAGTCAGTCACCAGTTGCCGGTCCTTGGTCATCGGTCGGCTGCTCACAGCAGCTCACAGTAGCTCTCGCTGGCCAGTCCTGGCAGCACACGGTAGCCCACGGCAGCACACGCCGACTTCCAGCTGGTCACAGCAGCCCAGCTCCAGGGACAGCCATTGTTCACAATCTTAGTTGTAGAGGGTGCAGCTCACTGGCCCATGTGGGAATGGAACCGGCGACCTCGGTGTTAGGAGCATGGCATTCCAACCACCTGAGCCGCCGGGCTGGCCCACTGTGTTTGTACTCTTTAGTTCACATTCTCATACTTGAACCAATTATTGTGGTAAAAGGGGCATTAGGATGTGCTGATTTGTTTAGCCTAGGTCAAAAATAGTAAATGTGCAGATTGAAAGATACAATTAATAATCTTGATTTGTGGCAGCAAATAAAAACCTGTATCCAACAATCAGAAAAATTCCTCTCAAGCAAACATTCCTCTCATGCAAAAATGGCTGTATTCTGAAAAACAAAATACAATATTTAGTTTCATGTCAAGAATGTTGTCTAACTAAAGTGAAATTAAACTAGAAGTCAATAGCAACAAGAAAAAGCATTCTGAAATTTTAAATACACTTCTAAATAAATATTTACAATTGAACCATGAGGAAAATATTACATAGCAAAACCTGTGGAATGCAGTTCAAGTGGAACATAGAGGGAGGGGTATAGCTTCCCATGTTTATATTAGACAAGAAAAAAGTCTGAAAATTAATAATTTCTGTCAATTTAAGAAGATGATTATAACAAATGCAAAGAAAGTAGAAAGAAGGAGCTTTATTTTAAAGTAAACTAAAACTAATAATGAAAAAAGAAAACAACAATAGAGATGATCAACAAAAGCAGAAGTAGGTTATTTGGAAACAGTAATAACATGGAAAGGAAGAATTAAAACTGTCATTATTTGCAGATGACATGATATTATATAGATAGAACCCTAAAGATTGCACTAAAAAACTGTTAGAACAGATAAATTAATTCAATAAAGCAGGATAAACAATTAATGTTAGGAAATCAGTTGTATTTTTATACACAAATAATAAACTGTCAGAAAGAGAAATTAAAACAATCCCATTTGTCAGACAGAGAAAGACAAATACCATATGATCTCACTTATATGCGGAATCTAAAGAAAAGAATAAGTGAATGAACTAATCAGAAACAGTTTTGGAGACATAGAGGAAAAGCTGAGGGTTGCTAGATGGGCGGGGGGGTGGGGATAAGGGGGAAGGTGAGGGGTTTAGAAAATAGTCGGTAATCACAAGATGGCCATGGGGTTTTGAAAATTAATTTGGGGAACGTAATCAATAATGTAATGATTTTGTAGGGTATCTGATGGACATGTGTCCCATTTGGGAGACCACCTCAGGGATGATGTAGATGCCTGATCTCTGCACTGTACACCTGAAGCTGAACAATAATGAATGCCAACTATAATTTTATATATATATATGCATATATATGTATGTATATGGTTACAGGAAGTGGAGTACAGCATTAGGAATGGAGACAGTGGAAATGTAATGGCTCTGTGTGATGTCAGAGAGATAGTGGATGGGGGGAGGGGGGTTCACACAGTGTGAGGGATATAAATGATAACCGTCTAAGTATTGCTTTGTCTTGTGCACCTGAAACTAATAAAAAAAAACTAGCAAAAAAAAAACAACAAAAAACAAAAACCAATCCCATTTGCAATGGAATAGAAAGAAAAATACCTAGGAATAAATTTAACCAAGAAGCTGAAAGACCTGTACTCAGAAAACTACAAGACACTGAAGAAGCTACAAATAGATGGAAGCATATACCATGCTCATGGATAGGAATAATTAACATCGTTAAATGTCCGTAGTACCCAAAGCAATCTATAGATTCAATGCAATCCCTATCAAAATACCAATGACATTTTCCACAGAACTAGAATAAATAATCCACAAATTTATATGGAACCATAAAAGACCCCGAATAGCCACCTCAATCCTGATAAATAAGAATAAAATTGGAGGTACCATTCCACCTGGTATCAAACTATATTACAAGGCTATAGTCATCAAAACAGCATGGTACTGGCATAAAAACAGACACATAGATCAATAGAACAGAATAGAGAACCCAGAAATAAACCCACACATACACGATCATTTAATTTATGACAAAGGAGGCAAGAACATACAATGAGATGGTCTACTCAATAAATAGTGCTGGGGAAACTGAACCGATACATGCAAAAAAAAAAAAGAAACTGGACCACCTTTCTACACCATGTACAAGAATAAATTCAAAATTGGTTAAAGACTTAAACATAAGACCTGAGGCCATAAAATTCCTAGGAAATAAAAACATAGTCAGTAAACTCTCTGACATTGCTCTTAGTAATATTTTTATTGATCTGTCTCTCAGGTGAGGGAAACAAAAGAAAAAATAAACAAATGGGACTATATCAAACTAAAAAGATTTTGTACAGCAAAAGAAATCATCAACAAAACCAAAAGACAGCCTACTGAATGGGAAAAGATATTCACCAATGACATCAAATAAGGGGTTAATATCCAAAATTTATAAAGAATTCATAAAACTCAGCACTAATAAAACCAAACAATCCAATTAAAAAATGGGCAGAGGACCTGAATAGACATTTCTCCAAAGAGGACATACTCACGGCCAATAGACATGAAAATATGCTCAACATCACTAATCATCAGGAAACTACAAATTAAAACCATAATGAG
Organism: Rhinolophus sinicus; assembly: GCF_057876585.1. Classification (NCBI taxonomy): domain Eukaryota; kingdom Metazoa; phylum Chordata; class Mammalia; order Chiroptera; family Rhinolophidae; genus Rhinolophus; species Rhinolophus sinicus. The sequence goes on from NC_142518.1 coordinate 97,218,006, forward strand.
ATATCATATCACACCTGTCAGAATGGCTATCATCAATAAATCAACGAACAGGGGTTGGCAAGGATGCGAAGAAAAGAGAACTCTTGTGCACTGTTGGTGGTATTGCAAATTGGCGCAGCCACTATGGAAAAGGGTTTGGAGGTTCCTCAAAAACTTAAAAATAAAACCACCTTTTGACCCAGCAATTCCACTTTTGGTATTTATCCGAGAAAATCCAAAACACTAATTCGAAAAGATATATGCACCCCTATGTTCATTGTATATAGCACTATTCACAATAACCAAGATATGGAAGCAACCCAAGTGTCCATCAATAGACAATTGGATAAAGAAGGTGTAGCACATATATACAATGGAATATTACTTGGCCATAAAAAAGAATGAAACCTTAACATTTGCAACAACATGGATGGATGGACCTAGAGGGTATTATGCTAAGTGAAATAAGTCAGACAGAGAAAAACAAGTACCATATGATCTCACTTATGTGTAGAATCTAAAGAACAAAATAAACAAACAAAACAGAAACAGACTCACAGATACAGAAACAAACTGATGTTTGCCAGATGGGATGGGGGTTGGGGACCTCGGTGAAAAGGTAAAGGGGTTAAGAAACACAAAACTAGTTACAAAATAGTCACAGGGATGTATTAAGTTGGTGCAAAAGTAATTGAGGTTTAAAACATTAAAAATAATTGCAAAAACCACAATTACTCTTGCACCAACCTAATAGTATACAGCATAGGAAATATAGTCAATAACATTGCAACAACTATGTATAGTGCCAGGTTGGTACTTGACTAATGGGGGGGGGGCAATCATTGCATAAATTATGTAAATGTCTAACCGCTATGCTGTATACCTGCAACTAATATAAAACAAATTGAATGTCAATTGTAACTGAAAAAGTAAACAAATAATTTTTAAAAAAGCAGAAGAAACAATGTTGCATATAAACTGAATTATTCCTCATAAGCTGAGTTAAGGGTGATGGGGGCAGCCACTTCTTCAGTGTTTTCCAAGAAGAGGGACACGTATGATCATATATGTGAAGTCAGAAACAGCTGGTGTGTTTGGGGGAATTGCTAATGATTCACGGTTACTGACGATAAACTAAGAGGTGGAGAAGGCAAAAAATAAGGCTAAAGGTATGTTGTGAGCAGGGGTCAATCATACAGAACCTTGAATTCCTATATTCAGCAGCATGAATTTTGTACTGTAGGTGAAGGAAATCCACTGAAGGATTTTAAAGATGGGAACTTAAAACTGAGGGGGGAAAAGTTTTATATTAAAAAAAAAAAACTAACTCAATAAATGGTGAAATGATCAATGTGCAAAAAAATTTAACCTTGGCCCATACTTCACACTTCACACCAAAATTAAGTGAAAATGGCCCATAGACCATCATATGTCAAGTGTTAAACTATAAAACTTCTGGAGAACAGTAGAAGAGAAAATCTTTGTGACCTTGGGTTAGGTGAAGAGTTCTTACCGTGTTTTCCCCAATATAAGACCTAGCCGGATAAACAGCTCTAATTAAACTTTTGGAGCAAAAATTAATATAAGACCCGGTATCATATCATATCATATATCATATCATATCATATCATATCAATCATATCATAAGACCCAGTCTTATATTATAGTAAAATAAGACCAAGTCTTAAATTAATTTTTGTTCTAAAAGACGCATTAGAGTTGATCATCTGGCTAGGTCTTATTTTTGGGAAAACACGGTAGATACCACACCAAGAAGCACAATCCATAAAAGAAAAATATCTACAAACCACATTTCTGACAAAGGACTGCATCCAGAAAATAAATATTTTTTAAAAAACTTTTAAAACTTAACATTGAGGGGGATAAATAAAAGAAAATGGACAAAAATCTGAAGACATAATAATTGTTACAGACAAGATCTACTATGAATGATAAAATTAGTGGGGGAAAGTTTGAGGAGAAACAGGATATTTGTGAAGTCTAAATTATCTCCCCCAAATATACATTAATTACAAAAGGGGAAATATAACTTTATAATGGAATAATCTAGACGACAGCACCTTAACCCAATGATCCATGTTAACATCTGCAGAAAGAAGGCATGTGGATATCATGTTCCCCCTGATATAATGCACAGAGAAGGGTACATAACTTTTGTGATATTCCTGCTAAAAATGCATCACTACCAATCAAATCATGAAAACACAACAGACACACCCAAAATGAGGGATATTCTACAAAATGACTGACTAGTATTCTTGAAAAGTGTCCAGGTCATGAAAGACGAGGAAAGACTAAAGAAGTCTCACAGATTGGAAGATACTAAGGAGATGTGATAACTAAATGCAATGTGGAATCCTGGATGGGATCGTGAAACAGAACAAGGACATTAGTGAAAAAGTTGATAAAATCCGAATGAAAGTCTGTAGCTTAGTAAATTAAAGGGGGGGGGGGGGAAGGAAACACTTGTAACAACACAGATGAACTTTGGATGCAATTGCTCAAGCTAAAGTTTACCCTAACAAATAAACAATATTAAGAATGAAAAGGAAGCATAACCATAGATCCAGAAAAGGTTTGAAAAATGGAGGGAATACTATTAGATACTTTATTTCAGATATGAAAATTGACATGAAATAGACACACTTATAGAAAAACAAAGGTTACCAAAATTTACCAAACAAGAAATTGAGTATTGCTGTATCTAGTAAAACAATTAACAAACAATTAATAACCTTCCTATCCAGAAGGCTTCACTGATGAGTCCTCCAAACATTTATGGGGAAATAATACAAACCCTGTTGGAAAATATAAAATAGGAGACTAGTCCCCAACTCATTTTGTGAGGCCAGTATAAATCTGACATCAACATCTAACAAGGACAGTAGAAGATAGGAAAACTGTAAGCCAAGATCTCTTTTCTAAAATAAACACAAAAAATCCTAAACAAAAGATTCACAATGAAAAGAAAAAAAAAGACAGATAAAAAAAGATATACATTATGTCGTGGTGTCGTATACTTCAGGAAGGCAAGATTGGTTTAAATTCAAAAATCAATGTTGATTAGAAAGCAGTCAGCAACCACAAGATTGCCACGGGGTTATGAAAGTTAATTTTGGGAATGTAATCAATAATGTTGTAAAGATTTTGTAGGGTATTCGATGGACACTTGTCTCATTAGGGAGACCACCTCAGGGATGATGTAGATGTCTGATCACTGCACTGTACACCTGAAGCTGAAGCTGAACAATAATGTCAACTACAAGTTTATATATATATATATATATATATATATATATATATATATATATATATATATATATATTACAAGAAGCGGAGTACAGCATTAGGAACAGAGACAGTGGAAATGTAATGGCTCTGTGCGATGTCAGAGGGGTAGTAGATGGGGGAGGGGGGTTCACACAGTGTGAGGGATATAAATGATAAACGTCTAACTATTACTTTGTTTTGTGCACCTGAAACTAATAAAAAAAATCCATAAGCATCTAAAACTTCATAATTCTGTGGCTAAAACTTTATTCCAGTGCTTCTACCTTATGAATACAGCATGTATCTCAATGATTGGTAGTTCAATTTAAAATACATTTTTTTCATTGTTGCTTTAAAAAAAATCAATGTTAACCATATTTTTTTAAAAAAAAGAAAAAAATGCATGATTTTTTTGGGGGGAGATGGGTCTAAGTTCAACACCTATCTACTCATGAATAAAAGTTATCAGCAAAGAAGTTATGGAGGGGTGGCCAGATGGCTCAGTTGGTTAGAGAGCGAGCTCTCAATAACAAGGTTGTCAGTTCAATTCCCGCATGGGATGGTGGGCTGCGCCCCCTGCAACTGAAGATTGAAAACGGTGATTGGACTTGGAGCTGAGCTGTGCCCTCCACAACTAGATTGAAGGACAATGACTTGGTGCTGATGGGCCCTGGAGAAACACACTGTTCACCAATATTATCCAATAAAATTAAAAAAAAAAAAGCTATTAGCAACTTAGAATAGAAGGCAATTTTCTTATCCTAATAGAGAGTATCTACCCAAAAAATTCCTATAGCAAACTTCATAATTAATGGTGATATATCAAACAATGTCTCCCTGAGTTTGTAAACAAGACAAGGATGTCCACTATGTATCAAAAATGTGTGGAGGTTCCACCAGGAAAATAAAATAGGTATAAAGTTTGGAAAGGAAGAATTGTCTTTATTCACAAACCACATTTTTGTACATAGAATATCCAAAAGGATATAATAAAATGATTAGCGTTCATAAGTGAATGTAGCCAAGCTACTTGGTATAGGGGCAATAATAAAAAAGAAAAAACACTTGTATTTCTGTATAATAACAAAAACAATTACAAAAAGATATTTTAAATGCAATTGAAAACAGTATCAAGAACATCAAATACTGAGGAATAAATCTAATGAAAGACGTGCTAGAACACTACAGGTAACACTACAAAACAATACTGAGATAAATTAAAGACCTCAGTAAATGGAAAGAAATACTTTTGGCATGGATTGAAAATCTCTTAAGTCATTAATGTCATTTCTCCTCAGAATGATTATAGCAATCATATTTAAATTCCACCATGTTAATTTTGGGGAAAGATTCAGGCTGATAATAAAAAGAAAATGGATATCAAAAGGCTTGGAATAGCCAAGACAAACCCTAAGAAAAAAAAAAGTTGGAAGACACACACTATAAGATATGAGACTTACTATAAAGGTATAATAATGAAACATATGTGGCATTGGAGCAAGGGTAGGCAAATACACCAACAGAAGAGGACAGAGAGTCTAGAAACCAATCTGGAAATAAATATACAATTGCTAGATTTATGACAACGGGGCTTGCAAATCACTGTAGAAATGATAGTCCTTTTAATAAGTCCACTTGATAACTACAGGGGGAAAATAAACTTTAACTCTTACCTCAATCCATTCTATTAAAAAGTTATTTGAGATGAATAGGAGATCTAGAAGAAAACCTAGGGTATTATCTTCATGGCTTTCGGGTAGGCAAATATTTTTAAAAGAGAAAAAGCACTAAGCATAAAGAATAAATTAATTAATGAGACTTCATTAAATTAAGTTTTCCATTCATCAAAAAACGTTACTGCACTGAGAGAGTGAAAAAGGAAAACAGATGTATAGAAAATATTCAAAATTATGTATTTAACTATATGTATATGTATCAAAAAATGAATGGAACCCAGAATAAATGTCAAACTACAAGCCAATTTTAAAAATAGAAATATCTCAATAAAATATGGGTAAAAGACCTGAAAAAATCACTTCACAAAAGACATATATGGGGGCCGGCCCGGTGGCTCAGGCGGTTGGAGCTCCGTGCTCCTAACTCCGAGGGCTGCCGGTTCTATTCCCACATGGGCCAGTGGGCTCTCAACCACAAGGTTGCCGGTTCAATTCCTCGACTCCTGCAAGGGATGGTGGGCAGCGCCCCCTGCAACTAAGATTGAACACGGCACCCTGAGCTGAGCTGCCGCTGGGCTCCCGGATGGCTCAGTTGGTTGGAGCGTGTCCTCTCAGCCACAGGGTTGCCGGTTCGACTCCCGCAGGGGATGGTGGGCTGTGTCCCCTGCGGCTAGCAGTGACGGCTGGACCTGGAGCTGAGCTGCGCCCTCCACAGCTAGGACTGAGGGAGCCTCCGGCAACTTGAAGCTGAACAGAACCCTCCGCGGCTGGGATTGAAAGGATAACAGCTTGACTTGGAGAGGGGTCCTGAGGATGCACACTGTTCCCCAGTGGGGTCCTGTTCCCCTTCCCCAATAAAAATCTTAAAACGAAAAAAATATATATGTTAAAAAAAAAGACATATATGAATGGTAAATCAACCTCATTAATCAGCAGACATGAAAGTTTAGATATAATGAGAGATCACTGCATACTCACCAGAGTGGCTGAAATTACAGACTGACTATATAGTGTTTGTGAGTATATGGTACTCTGGAACTCTCATGCATTGCTGGACCCAGATTCCTATAGTTGAAAGTTTAGAAAGAACTCCCTCAAGGCTAAGATATAGAAATCTAGGAAAAGTATCCCTCTCCAGGGCTGAGACAGTGTATCTAAGGAGAATCCACCCCCTAAGGCAGAGACAGAGCCCCAAAGAAGAGTTCCCAGCCATGAACCGAAATAGAGGACCTAAGGAAGAGTAGCCACCTCTACACAAGGGAGATGAAGTGCCCAAGGAAACATCTTCAACTAGGGTTGAGAAAGAGCCCCCAAGACAGAATCCCCCTCCAGTGCAGAGATTGAACTTCCAAGGAATAGTCTCAGCCACCTCAGATCTCAGAGCGAACCCTGAGAAAAAGCCCTAACCCCCAGTGCTGAGAAAGAACCCAGGTAAAGTTACCTCACCCACAGCTGAGGGAGAGCTCCAAAGGGAGAACTTCACACCTCAGTCTTAGAGAATCCAAGGAAAAGCACCCCCTCAGGACTGTGACAGAGTACCCAATGATAAGTCTCCTCAGGACTGGGATGGCGCATGCACTAAATCCCCACCAGGGACGAGCAGAGCACAAGAAAAACCTGCCCCTATCATAGCTGAGATAGAGTACCCAGGGAAAAGGGTCCCTCTAGTGCTGAGCTAGGCACCAAGGAGAGTCTCTCACAGGCTAAGAGAACCCCCAAGGGAGAGTAACCCAAAGGCTGAGGTTATGCACCCAGGGAAGAGCCACAACCCCAAGGCAGATACAGAGTACCCAAAGAAAAGTTCCCCTCACAGTGCTTAGGGAGCCAAGAAACACTCCCACCACTGCTGCTGAGACAAGCACCCAAGAAAGAGTCCTGTCACCAACACTGAGAAAATTACACAAGGAAAAGATCCTCTCAGAACTGAGATAGAACGACAAAGAGAGCCCCCTCTCCCAGCATGGCTGAAATAAGGTGCCCTAGGAAAATACCTCCTCCTTGCTGAGATCAGCACCCAAGGAAGTGTCTCCAAAGAGCTGAGGTATATCACCCAGGAATAGTACCACACCCTAGACTGAGAACACTCAAGGGAGAGACATCCTCCTGGGGCAGAGATATAGCACCCAGGGCAAACAATCCACATTCCAAGTGTTAAAATCTGGACCTTGTTAGAGGAACCTGGAAGCAGCTCAGAAAATAGCAGTAAAGTTGTGATGCTTCACAGGTACCTCTAGATATTGTACCCAATGGGAGTTGCTGGAAATATTTCCTCTAGGGTGTCTGGGAATTTATGTACATGAGGACGTGTCTCATCAGAAGCAATCTAACATATATCACTGCCTAAGAGGGAAGCTGCTGGCCATGAAGTGCTGTTGGCCACACGGCCCTGCACAAGCCAGATCCTGGAGAACTCATGTGAGGTGCAGACCCTGGTGTCCAGCGGGAGCTGGCTGTGCCAGCAACCCAGAACCAAGAAGCAAAACTTTCCCCCTGTAGTGTCTCTGGTGCTCCCTGCAGACAATCTTTTGTGTCAACTTCCACAAGAAAAAAAAAATTAAAGGAACCCTAACCATTTTCACAGAGCAGGCTAGAAGAGTGATTTTGGAGCTGAGAAGGAATAAATTTTAAAAAACTGGCACACTATATTAATAGAAAAGGAAGAAGATTATATGATCATCACAATTGATAAAGAAAACTTGTGTAATAAAATGGAACAAATATTCATAAGGAAAAATTAAAAGCATTTGTTAGGAAGGTTATCTACAGGAAACCTGCAAGGCACCATTATTTGTAGTAGTGAAAAATTGGGAGCATTCTTCGCGAAATCAAAATAATGCAATATTCCCACTTTCATCATTTCTATTCAGCACTGCATTACAGGAATTTCTGCCTTGCACCTTAAAATAGTCAATAGGCTGTTCACACAGCAAGCTCTCAGATTGTTGAATTATGGACAATTCATGAGAATGGTGCTTTTCAGGGAGTTGCCAGGCATGTTAAACAGTAACAATTCTCTCAGAATGAAGCTTTTGGGAAACTCCAAACCTATTTCTCCCCCTCCCCCCTTTAATGGTTAATAGGTTGCTGCTTTTCAGAGCAACTATAGTTGTGAGTCTCAATTTTGAAGGCTACCATGGAGCAGAAGAGAGAAGGATGGGAAGAGAGCAATTTAAAACACCGCGGAGCTTCCTGTTACTGTGATTTAGCCATTTTTCTTGAAAAAAATCTGTTCAGAATTTTTGCAACACTTTGATTAATTCCAGAGTTCTGGAAACATTTATTTTGACAACATTTGCCAGTGTTCTCATTGCTTTTTTGCAATAGTGCATCTTCAGAAGTCCCTACTCCATCAATCCAAAAGTGCCTCTTATGTTACATTTTAATCTAACTATAAATCCCCAAAATTAGGCTGTGTATTATTTACAGAGTTTCTCTTTTTCTTCTATGAAAAGACTAATATGTGGCACCTATATATTGTGCACAACCATCTATGAGCAGAATTTGGTTCTTCAATCTACTGGTTATCGTGAACTTCATGTAAGGATATGGTGTGGAATCAGAGATTATGTATATTAGTTTTTATTGCTGCATAAGAAATTATCTCAAACTTAGTGGCTTAAAACACCACATCTATATTACTTTTTTGTCTCAGAATTTCGCAGCTCAGAAGTCTGGATGTGCTTGACTTGGTTCTCTGCTTTGAGTCTTAAAAGGCTGAAATCAAGGTTTTGACCAAGCTGTATTCTTACCTGGAAGATCTTGTGTGGAATTTTCTTTGAAATTCTTTCATAATGTTGGCAGAATTCAGTTCCTTGCCAAGTGGGACTGAAGTCCTTGATTGTTTGTTAGCTGTTTGCTGAGGATCATTCTCAACTCATAGAGGCTGCTATTAGGTCCTTTTAATGTGGCCCTTTTCATCTTTAAGCTAGCAATAGCACATCTCTGTTCTTACTGTGTTTCATATTCCCTTGTCCTTTTATGCTAACAGCTAAAGAAATGTTCTGTTTTTGAAGGGTTTGTGAAACTGGGTTAAGCCCACCCAAATAATTCCATACATTAAGGTCAACTGATTAGTAACCTTAATTACATCTACAAAATCACTTTTATCATGTTATGTAATATAACCAAGTGACAAAGGTCATAGAGGGACCATCTTAGAATACTGTCAAGCATAGATGGAGACGGTTATGTAGCAGAAACAGAATCCATGAGCATTTTGGCCACATCTTCATGGAACTTACTTTTGGCTTCAGTACCTGCTGTAGTCTGATCTCATACATACATTCTGTCTGATAATGGGTGCTTCTGTGTATACTGAATGCTATGACTTGGTAGGTCAGACAACTCCCAAGTCAGATTCAGCACCTGAGGTGGTGTGGGAACTTGATGTCCCATGATCAAGCACTCAGTGTCTACTAAAGCCCAGCAGCAAGTCAAATGTTTCTTTAAAGTACCAAAATGACATTTGTAACTCTAGGATATTAGTGCCTCTGCAGAGCTTAGGTCCCGTGGTCATTGGGAAACTGATCATTTCTCTTTCCACAATGCACCAGTACCCTAAAAAAATGGATACAGTTCTTCTTGGGTATGACCGGGAGAAAGATAAACAGTATAAACTTTTGCTCTGCCACAGGGTCTTTCCTCAAGAGGCTTCTCCTTCATTCATGAGATTTTGGATCTGTGGACTAGGTCAAGTCTGGGATTTAATTGATTCAAGGCCCCTTGGGAGTAAGGACAAACATGTTTGGAGTGCAGTGGATTGCGTAGAGCACCTCTCAGTACTCCTATGTCCAGTGATTAGAATCAATGAAAACTAGAACAACCTAATTCATTCAGGACTGTTAATGGCCATGAACCACAGGAACGAAACTTTGGATCACCCCATCAGGAAAACTGCTATCTCCAGGGAAGGTGCTTGCTGAGGACAAAGGGAATATGGAATGGGTAATGGAAGAAATGACCATATGACCATTTGCAGAAATAAGGACTGCAATATGTGTATCATTTTCTTATTTTGATGTGAATATGTTTACATTCATATTGACCAAATATCTTTGATTTCACCCTCTCTCATACCCTTATCTGGTAACCTAAGATGTGTTAATTAAGTTAACTTTATCTTTCAGTATTTAAGATACAGGGTATTAACAAGGCGTGAATCAGGCTGCAACAGAATAAATAAGAACTAAAGACAAAAATTGGACTTTGTATCTTCTTTTGGAAAAGAGTCAACATGTTATCAGTTGTAAGCAGGGACATTTGTATCATGGTAGGCAGAAGTATGACTTTGTTATATTCTCTACTTAGAGACTAAGTATTGTTTAAAGAGATATGCATGTAGCAAATTGACAAGAGGTACCGCTTGTAATGCGTCAAACTGGCTAGGTAAATTGCATTACCCACAATTCCCTTTCTGGTATACATCTGATTAGAGTGTGCCACAGGGAGATTCCCTGAAGACTGGGGATGGTGGTTGAAGGCAAGCAGCAGCCATTTTGTAGCTACCAAACATTGCTGCTGATCTGCTGGTTCACCTTTGTCTTCTGGGTTACGTGTGTCTGTTTAGCTCCATGCAAAGAGCCCTCCCTGGCTTCTGCAGGATACCCTCATCACCCAGGTCAGAGGCAACAAAAACAAACACATCTCAATCTGTCCTTATAGAGTTCTAGATCATGTTTGTGGGATCCACCCTGTTTGTTACACGCCCCCCCACCCTCTGTTGAGGTGACAACAGCCTTATAGAGACTGCTTAACCAGCTTCCACAATTGTCTTAGCCCTATTTCCTTTAACAAATCTATCATCTATCTATCTATCTATCTATCTATCTATCTATCTATCTATCTATCTATCTATCTCCTAGTTTTATTAAGCCTCATTATACCACATGCTAATAGAGTTGTGTAGTTTTCCTCTGTGCTAATAGCTTGTACATGGGGCTTATTTGAATTCCATATGCAAAATTTCCTTGCTGTTAAGTTCTGTATTTTTGAACCAACATGAACAAATATCATTGTTGATACTGAGTGATGTTCAGATTTAAGTCCTTACATTCTCATCTTAAATTATTTTTTAAAAGAAAATGGTACAGCGTTTTTGTTTTTGTTTTTTGTAAGGAATAATAAAGCATAAGAAAGTCACAACTAGAGAACTCTCCACCATTGATGAACTTGTGATAATATAAAAATTTATGCATGCAATATCATCATCTTTTTGTCCACTAAATATTTGCAAATTAATAAAAACATAATTATATGACTAAACATAAACCTCTTTATAAACATTTTTAAAAGCTTCACAATACTGTTTTTCTTAAAGTGGATCCAACGTCAATGTGCTCATGATCTTACCTTCCAGACTGCCTGACTTGCTCTAGCATTTTACTTCCACATATACTATATATGCAAAATCCACCAGAGTACTCATATTCATGTTTGAATAACCAGTAGATTGGAATATTAAAGGAGCATACTTAGAATCCTGCCAACAACAGAGGCCAAATGTAGCACTTCAGTCCCACTCTGGGACAGCCATATAGGAAAATTGTTAAAGGAAATCCTCCCAGAAGGCAGAAAGTTGAGCTGGGTGTGTGACTGAAAGGAGAGATGGCCAGAGGCATGAGTCTTTACTGATGCATACTTTGTGTCCAGTTGATTGGCTGAATGGTCAGAAACTTTGAAGCAACACCACTGAAAATCTGTGACAAAGAAATATGAGGCAGAGGTATGTGGTTAGACTTGTCCAAATGAGCACAGAATGTGAAGACATTTGAGTCTCCTGAGAGTGATCAGGAAAGGGTGATTCAAGCGGAACAGAATTTTAATAATCTGGTGGACAGTGTACCCATTATCTAGATAGCAATCAGCCTTGTCCCCCTGCACTTGTGCCATGACTCAATGAGCTCAAGAACAAAGCACCCAAGGTGGCAGGGATGGAAGTTATGTTCTTCAACATGGCCTTCCACTTACCAAGGTCAATCTCACTACAGTTATTGATGACTATGCAATCTGGCAGCAGCACAGACAAACACTGAACTCCCAACACGACACCAGTCTGCAGAGTAATCAACAAGCTACAGCTGGCGGGGAGATCATGTTGGACCAATTCCAGCTGAAGCGCATGGTCCTTATCAGAGAACGTGATCATAACAATGTGTTTCTCCACATCAAACACAGTCTGAAATCTTGCATCTTGCACCATTATGTTTTACCGTGTTTTCCCACAAATAAGACCGGGTTTTATATTAATGTTTGCTCCAAAAGATGCATTAGGGCTTATGTTCAGGGGATGTCATCTTGAAAAATCATGCTAGGGCTTATTTTCTGGTTAGGTCTTATTTTCGGGGAAACATGGTAAGATCTAGAATAATCTCCCTTTATCTAAGTTATTACTCCAGGCTCAGATCACTAAGCCTAAAACAACTCCCATGCCCTTCAAACCAGGATCAAGAATGGACTGACCTTCCTTATACAATACCAACTCAAAAAAACCATCCCTATTTTGCATTTGGAAGAACCTCGCACTGTGGTGGTGGTCTCTTATCATCCAGAGAACCTTATCATCTTTGAGAATTTAACTGTGTACTGACTCTTCTCACAGAAAAACACCCTTATACACAACAATTGGTACACAATTTCACGGGGGTATCCTGGCTTAGATATGCTCCTTTTAGTGGACAGATGAGGCCACTTAAAATTAACAACAGAACAGAGCAAGTGAAGACATTTTAAGCAAACACAAATTATCCTGGGTACTATCAGGTTCATTATTTTCCTGCAAATGAAGGATTCTCTACTGGACTCATAAAAGATACTACAGAACAGTGTTTGGGTATGCAGTCTCCAGAATTTGACAGACTTAGTTTTACTTCTGACTAAGCTGGTCAAGCTATCTAAATTCCTATTCTCAGTTTTCATGTCCATAACATGTACATAAAAACAGCATCTAGTTCCAGTGGCTGTTTTGAGGACTAAGACATAAGCATGGTAAGTAGACTGTGTGTGCTAATCAAACTTCACTTCTCTAATAGATGTAAACTTGTGCCTGAGTAGAAATAGGGATTCAGTAAAAAATGGCACTCTGTGTATTAAAGTACCACCAAATAACCAACTCATTATGTGCAATAAACCTCCTTGTGTAAGTCAGACTTGAGATTTTATTAATCAACAAAAGTCATTCACAAAAACTTACCTGTTATCAGTGGACTGGGTCTTCCTCTAGTTAACTGGTCTAAAAGACCACTGTATGGAATATAATAAGCATTTCTGCATGTCAGAGGATTAAAATCCTGCTTTAAATAAAGCAAATAATTTCAGTTATTCCTGAGGTTTTTAATTTATGTAATTAAAAAGTAACCCTCTTAACGTCTTAGTGAAGGACTCTATATTCAATACAATCGACTACAGTAGAATTTTCCCAGTAGAATATTTGCCTTCGCTGGCCTTATTCTGAATTCTAATACACCCACAGAGCATTAAAGCCACTGGGAATATCCTTTTACGAGTATGTCACTTAAAACATCAAATCCTGAGATTTATGCCTGTAGCAGCCTTGCAGCCCCACTGCTTGTAATCTAGATGCATTTCTCTGGCAGCCACGGAGATGAGCTGCTGGGCTCTCCCTCCAGGAAGCAATGGCTGATCCTGCGAGGAGTGCAGTTAGCTGAGCCTCCAGCTGCAGTGCCTCAGGGATCTGCTGCAGCATTTGAGCCGAGGCCAGGCTCTTCCCAGGCTGCCCCCAGCCAGTGACTGAGAATGGTGTGTGTGGGGGTGGTTTTAGGGCCTGGATTTTCTGCCCAATGTGGACCTCCTCCATGGGAAATCTTGGTGCCAGAGGTCCCTGTTGGGCTGGCCAAGACTCTCTCCCAGCTACACAATGCCTGAGGCTCTTCATACCCACTCTTCCTTCCTTGCTCCCTCCTCTCACAGGCGCTGGATCAGCACTGTGGCCTGAAGGCTCTCCCAGCTTACTCCTGTTCCCCTCCCCTTTATCTTTCAGAGACATTACCCCCGAAACAGATTTTGTACATTTAATTCCATATTCGTGTCTGCTGCCAGGACACCTGGCCCATCTGGTACAATTCCTAAACAAATTAATTAGTATTACTAAATTCAAAATAGGATGGTTACTATTACGACCACAAAGCAATATGAAAGACATAAATGTGTCAGACAATCTCAAGAAAATACCAACTATTCATGTCATAATTTATCTTGCAAATTTACCATTGACTGAGGAACCATGTTTCTCTGTTTCAGGAATTAAACTCATGTCTTTAGTCCTAGATGTAGAATATTTCCACTTAAACTGATAAAATAAGGATTGAGTATGTTGCATATCTATTTCATTTCTAGGGACTCCACGATCAACTACCAATGCCAAAGGTCTGTGGGAGTCACACTACTCTGATTATCATCCTGGCTCTGCTATTCATTGTGAGAACCATGCCTGCTTTTTATTTGGCTCAGTGCTGCCACTTGGTCCTGATTTCCCAAATTTCCAATCATGTTGTGGGAACAGAGCCAGGAGCGCAGTTTCCAGGCTCTCGGCCTCACGTGTAAAGGTGCTGGCTCAGGTAGTAAATGGCCATCAACTGTGATTGGATGGCCATCAGCTGTGGCTAGTTGGCCGTCAGCTGTTAACCAGTGAGCCATTCGCCACGAATATAACCGCCATGGCTACACTAACATAAAAATGGGGCTAGCAAGAAGATGGTGGCTGAGCTAGCAAGCGGCGCAATGAGGGTTGAGAATTGTGTGGCTCCTGCTTCTTGTGTCTCCAACCCAGCCGCCATCAAGAATATAGTGGTATGACTCCCCTACCTATGGCTCCGTGGGTGTTCCTTTTTGGCCTTACCATATCCTGCATTCTTACGTGGGGAGCGGAGCAGAGACCCTGCAGGCCGCTCCGCACAACAAATGGCGCAGCGAGCAGGGTACAGTGCCAGCCAAAGCTCTCCGAAGTGCGGTGGAGCAGTTTGTGCGTATGAACACTCAGTCTCAGGAAGACCAGGAGGAGCAGCTGCCAGAGAGCTGGAACCGCATGGAGGGGTGGGAAGACGTGGATGGTTCCCCAACCAGCATAAGCTGGAGAAAGCGAAAGTTGTTGCGGCCCTTTGGGCTGGGAAGTGCTTTCTGAGGCAGCCCAGATGCGGGACTTGTAGTCCCAGGAGGAAACACTTGCTGAGTCCTCCTTGGGAGATGAGGGTGAGGTCAAGGTCGTCCCTCACCCCCAGGACAGCCCTGGAGAATGACTATGGACTATGGGAATTGCCTTCCATCCCTAATTTAATGGACTGCTTGACTGTTTGATTGGGAACATACCACCATGTAGTGGAACTGGCGGATGTTTGCTTTTGTGTCTTGACCGACCGCCGTCAAGAATATGTAAGCACCTTGACTGTGAGCCGCTGATGTTCCAGCACAGTACCCTAAGAGGTCCCGAGAGAGGTGCAGTGCCCTAAGAGCCCTGGCTGAGCCCAGGAAGTCTGGCTGAGCCCAGAGAGAGTGGCAGTGCCCTGAGAGCCCTGGCTGAGTCCAGGAAGTCTGGCTGAGCCCAGAGAGAGTGGCAGTGCCCTGAGAGCCCTGGCTGAGCCCAGGAAGTCTGGCTGTGCCCAGAAGAACTGGTGGTGCCCTGAGAAACCCTGTGTGGGGACTGAGCCCCAGAAAGCAGTTTCCAGGCTCTCGGCCTCACATAGACAGGTGCTGGCTCAGGTAGTAAATGGCCATCAACTGTGATTGCATGGCCATCAGCTGTGGCTAGTTGGCCGTCAGCTGTAACCAGTGAGCCATTGGCCACTAATATAACTGCTGTGGCTACGCTAGCAGAAAGAGAAGAGGAGAAAAATGGGGGCTAGCAAGAAGATGGTGGCTGAGCCTGCAAGCGGAGCAATGAGGGTTGAGAATTGTATGGCTCCTGTTTCCTGTTTCTCCAACCCAGCCACCAGCGAGAATATAGTGGTATGACTCCCCCATCTGTGGCTCCAGGGGTGTTCCTTTTTGGCCTCACCATGTCCTGCATTCTCTTGTGGGGAGTGGGAGCAGAGACCCCTCTGGATGCCCTGCCGGGTCTCCCGCACGACACCCTGGCTGTGCCCAGAGAACCTGGCTGTGTCCAGGATATTGCATTCACCTCCAGGCTCCTCACACAGGGCCCCTCGCAGAAGATGCTTGTTGCATAGATTGTGAGGCGAGACCCTGTAGGTGTGGAGTGTGGGGACAGAGCCAGGAGTGCAGTTTCCAGGCTCTCGGCCTCATGTGGAAAGGTGCTGGCTCAGGTAGTAAATGGCCATCAACTGTGATTGGATGGCCATCAGCTGTGGCTAGTTGGCCATCAGCTGTGACCAGTGAGCCATTGGCCACTAATATAACTGCCGTGGCTAGCAGAAAATGGGGGCTAGCAAGAAGATGGTGGCTGAGCCTACAAGCGGCACAATGAGTGTTGAGAATTGTGTGGCTCCTGTTTCCTGTTTCTCCAACCCAGCCGCCAGCGAGAATATAGTGGTATGACTCCCCTACCTATGGCTCCATGGATGTTCCTTTTTGGCCTCACCATATCCTGCGTTCTTATGTGGGGAGCGGGAGCAGAGACCCCACAGGCCGCCCCGCACGACACATGTCCATTGTGTTTATGGATGTTGGACATTTCTGTAGTAATTTCTGACCATCAGACATGAGCTACCACAGAGCTGTTCAAAGATGTTGGGGCTCCCTTCATAAATTAATTTTTTTATAGTCTTGGTGAATGGTGTGTCCTCTGAACCACCCAGAGGTGGATGAGCAGGTCTCACATGAGAAATCCACTCTAACATAATCTCCCAAAGCCTTTGGATACCTCTCACTACAGTACACCAAGGAAGTTTTTGCATTTCTCCTTAGAGTAGGCCACAGTTGGTCCTTATTTCAGTCAACCAATAAAGCATATTACTGGAGCCAGCCAGAAAAGCAAAAGCTTCATCTTAATAAGCCCACATTAAGAAATTTGGTATGATCAAACTTTATACTTCTTCCACCTTTGTACTCCATCACTAAGAGCAATTCCCAGACAAATACCCCAGGTTTCTGGCTATATGTGTTGGGGGGAAAAGCATGTAGTTCTGTTATATCACAGTTCACAGTGGGTGGCAGTGTGTACCTCACTCTTTGGGCCTGCGGGGACTTGAGTCTAGTTACAGTTCTAGAAGCGTAGATGGGTGGAAGGCGCAGCTCCCGAGGACAATCTACAGTACCCTGAAAGGCAAATAGCTCAGACGAACCATTTCAGGTTCTTCAGAAAAAGAAGAAATTAAGAGAGTGGGAGGATGCTTATGGGCAGAGAAATCTCACAGAATTTATGTGGTCAAAGTAAGCAATTATGAATTTCAAGATTCTGTTTCTTCCTAATCAGTGTTCTAATATTAATAGAAGATACCTTCTGAATGTGGGATTCAATGTGTTGTAATTTAGTGTTATGGACTGAATGTTTGTACTCGCTCAAAATTCATATGTTGAAATCTTAACCCCTAATGGGATGGTATTAGGAGATTGAGGGCCTTTGGGAAATGATTAGGTCATAAGAATGGAGCCCTCATGAATGGATTGCCAGGTGAGGAAACCAAGAAGATAGCCCTTATCAGAACCCTATTTGCTGGTATCCTGATCGTGGACTTCCCCACCTCCAGAACTGTAAGAAATAAATGTGTGTCGTGTAAGCCATACTCTGGTATTCTGTTATAGCAGCCAAATTTAGACATCCAGCCCCTTACAGGATTATACTTTGGATTTGGTTTTCCCAAATCTCAGCATTACAGGAGCTAATGATTTATTTGAAGGCAATTAGAGAATATTGCAGGTCCTTTCTGGCCTTTGACCTGAGAATGTGAGAACTTGAAGTCATCATTTTTCCCCCTAATTCTCAAACACATATAAGAAGCAACTAACCAACTCTTTTATACTTATCATTGTGACTAAAATGTTCTAAGGTAGCAAATATTTGGTGACTCAGAGCCTGGTTTTTCTATAGGCATGTGATAACAGAGAGATAAAATTTATGAAATAAATAACTCTATTTGCCACTTCCTGCCACACATTACAAAAAGTCTCTTTAACACTGGAAAAGGGGGACTTCCGGAAAAATGGCGGCGTGAGGTGAGCCTCTGTAAAGCTCCCCTGGAATTTACAAAGAATCGAACAACAAAAACTCCACAAAGGACTCCCTGCACAGCAGACAGGCAAGACGAAGAGGCCCACTACCGACTGAAATCACCTACAGGTGGGAGATTCGCGTGAGTGGAGGGAGGAGGAAAGGGAGAAGTGCGCGCAGACCTCGCTCAGTGCGCCGAGCTCGCTGCTTCCCGGAACTATCTCAGCTGCGGGAGAGGGAAGAGTGCGGACTGCTAGGGCTCCGCCAGGGCTCCACAGGGCTGAGGGGACAGCGTATAACACGGCTGAACCCAACGCTCACGGCAGAGACCTCGGAGAAAAGACTGAGGGAAAAAGGCTGAAAACGGTGGTTTAAGCCCTCACTGCCGAGCAGAGAATGGAGCCTTAGGCACTGAGACTAGCCGCCCCCTCCCTCCCCTCCCAGAGCTCGCCCCGCCGCCACCTGCCCGGTGCTAGAAGCGAAACAGTAGCAGTGTCAGATCAAAACAACAGAAAATTTGCTGTTTTGAGAACTGTGGACCGCATACACAAATTCACAGCCCAACTAGTTCCAGCAAAGGGGAGAGAGCTGTGGAAGCAGGACCGGCTGTGGTGGTGGTCGCCGCCATTGCTCTGGGCCACCTCTCACAACTCACCCCGCCCCTGACCCCACCTATCTGGGCAGATCCCTGCAGGAGTAAAAAGAACTGCTGAAATATACGGGCTCTGAATAAGGAGCTGAAAGAGCTTTGGAACATCAAAAACTCTCCGCATACCCACCGGGACACTGCGCGCTGTGACCTAGATGAACTATTAACAGAGGAGAAGCCCGTCTCCCAGGGAATCCCCCCATTGTGTGAGAAGTTGGAATAGTGCAGAGAACACATAGCACTACCGTGTGGGAGAAGAAAAATAAGTTGCAGTTGGATAAATAATAAAACATTCTACCAACAAGTACTGGCAAACAAAAGAAAGACCGCTTTCTATCAACCTGTTGCAGAAGTCACTCCTGTAGATGTCTAGGAAGAGAAATAGTAAACCAGTAATCGCCATGAATAACCAAGGCAACAAGATAGCTCAGAAAGAAAGTGAAAAATCTCCAGAGAAGGCACTTAAAGATACAGAAATATGTGACTTAAATGACAGAGAATTCAAGATTGCAGTTCTGAAAAAACTCAACGAGATACAAGAAAACACAGATAGGCAGTTAAATGAACTCAGAAACTCAATCAAAGAACAGCATGAGCATTTTACGAAAGAGATTGAAATCTTAAAAAAGAACCAAATAGAATTTCTGGAGATTAAGAACTCAATAGAAGAAATTAAGAATGAAATAACCAGCTTAGGTAGTAGAGTTGACCAGATGGAGCAAAGAATCAGTGACATCGAAGATAGAAACCTGGAAATGACACAAATAGAAGAAGAAAGAGACTTGAGACTTAAAAGAAATGAAAGAACTCTACAAGAACTTTGTGACTCCATCAGAAAGAGCAATATAAGAATAATGGGCATACCAGAAGGAGAAGAAAGAGAGAAGGGAACAGAGAATATATTCAAACAAATTGTCGATGAGAACTTCCCAAATTTGTGGACAGAACTGGACCCTCGAATCCAAGAAGCAAATAGAACACCTAGTTACCTCAATCCCAACAGGCCTTCTCCAAGGCACATTGTATTGAAGCTGTCTAAAATCAACGACAAAGAAAGAATCCTCAAGGCAGCCAGGGAAAAGAAGACGGTAACTTACAAAGGAAAGCCCATTAGATTAGCATCAGATTTTTCAGCAGAAACTCTACAAGCCAGGAGGGAGTGGAACCAAATATTCAAACTATTGAAAGAGAGAAACCATGAGCCAAGAATAATATATCCAGCAAAGATATCCTTTAGATATGAAGGAGGAATAAAGACCTTTCCAGACATACAGAAGCTGAGGGAATTTTCTACCCAAAGCAATATACAGATTCAATGCAATGCCCATCAAAATCCCAATGGCATATTTTAAAGAAATAGAACAAAAAATCATCAGATTTGTTTGGAACCACAAAAGACCCCGAATAGCCAAAGCAATCTTAAGAAAAAAGAACAATAATGGAGGTATCACACTTCCTGACTTTGGCTTGTACTACAGGGCTACAATCATCAAAACAGCATGGTATTGGCAGAAAAACAGACACATAGACCAATGGAATAGAATTGAGAACCCAGAAATAAAACCACATAAATATGGACAGATAATTTTTGACAAAGAAGCTAAAAACATACAATGGAGCAAAGACAGCCTCTTCAATAAATGGTGCTGGGAGAATTGGATAGCCACGTGCAAAAGAATGAAACTGGACTGCTATTTGTCACCATGTACCAAAGTTAATTCAAAATGGATCAAAGACTTAAGCATAAGACCTGACACAATAAACTGCGTAGAAGAAAACATAGGTACTAAACTTATGGACCTGGGGTTCAAAGAGCATTTTATGAACTTCACTCCAAAGGCAATGGAAGTAAAAGCTAAAATAAACGAATGGGATTATATGAAACTTAAAAGCTTCTGCACAGCAAAAGAAACCATTGACAAAATAAAGAGGCCACCAACTGAATGGGAGAAGATTTTTGCAAACAGTGCCTCCGATAAGGGGCTAGTATCCAGAATATACAAGGAACTCATGCAACTCAACAACAACAAAACAAACAACCCAATTGAAAAATGGGCAGAGGACTTGAAGAGACATTTCTCCAAAGAGGACATACAAATGGCAAATAGACATATGAAGAAATGCTCAACATCACTAATCATCAGAGAAATGCAAATCAAAACCACAATGAGATATCACCTCACCCCAGTCAGAATGGCTATCATCAACAAGACAAAAAATAACAAATGTTGGAGAGGCTGTGGAGAAAAAGGAACCCTCATACACTGTTGGTGGGAATGCAGACTGGTGCAGCCGTTATGGAAGGCAGTGTGGAGGTTCCTCAAAGAATTACGAATAGAATTGCCATATGACCCAGCAATCCCTCTCCTGGGTATCTACCCAAAAAATCTGAAAACATTTAGAGATAAAGACACGTGTGCTCCAATGTTCATTGCAGCTTTGTTTACGGTGGCCAAGACATGGAAACAACCAAAATGTCCTTCGATAGATGAATGGATAAAGAAGTTGTGGTATATATACACAATGGAATACTATTCGGCAGTAAGAAAAGATGATATAGGAACATTTGTGACAACATGGATGGATCTTGAGAGAGTAATGCTGAGCGAAACAAGTCAGACAGAAAAAGCAGAGAACCATGTGATTTCACTGATATGTGGTATATAAACCGAAAACAACAAAAGAACAAGACAAACAAATGAGAAACAGAAACTCATAGACACAGACAATAGTTTAGTGGTTGCCAGAGGGTAAGGGGGGCGGGGGGTGGGGGGTGGGAGATGAGGGTAAGGGGGATCGAATATATGGTGATGGAAGGAGAACTGACTCAGGGTGATGAACACACAATGGGATTTATAGATGATGTAATACAGAATTGTGCACCTGAAATCTATGTAATTTTACTAACAATTGTCACCCCAATAAATTTAATAAAATAAAATTAAAAAAAAAAAAAGAAGAAAAATGGGCAGAGGACTTGAAGAGACATTTCTCCAAAGAGGACATACAAATGGCAAATAGACATATGAAAAAATGCTCAACATCACTAATCATCAGAGAAATGCAAATCAAAACCACAATGAGATATCACCTCACCCCAGTCAGAATGGCTATCATCAACAAGACAAAAAATAACAAATGTTGGAGAGGCTGTGGAGAAAAAGGAACCCTCATACACTGTTGGTGGGAATGCAGACTGGTGCAACCGTTATGGAAGGCAGTGTGGAGGTTCCTCAAAGAATTACGAATAGAATTGCCATATGACCCAGCAATCCCTCTCCTGGGTATCTACCCAAAAAATCTGAAAACATTTAGAGATAAAGAAACGTGTGCTCCAATGTTCATTGCAGTTTTGTTTATGGTGGCCAAGACATGGAAACAACCAAAATGTCCTTCGATAGATGAATGGATAAAGAAGTTGTGGTATATATACACAATGGAATACTATTCGGCAGTAAGAAAAGATGATATAGGAACATTTGTGACAACATGGATGGATCTTGAGAGAGTAATGCTGAGCGAAACAAGTCAGACAGAAAAAGCAGAGAACCATGTGATTTCACTGATATGTGGTATATAAACCAAAAACAACAAAAGAACAAGACAAACAAATGAGAAACAGAAACTCATAGACACAGACAATAGTTTAGTGGTTGCCAGAGGGTAAGGGGGGTGGGGGGTGGGGGGTGGGAGATGAGGGTAAGGGGGATCGAATATATGGTGATGGAAGGAGAACTGACTCTGGGTGATGAACACACAATGGGATTTATAGATGATGTAATACAGAATTGTACACCTGAAATCTATGTAATTTTACTAACAATTGTCACCCCAATAAATTTAATAAAATAAAATTAAAAAAAAAAAAAAAACCGCTGGAAAAGGGGCACTAATGCCTTTAAATCTAATGGGATTTTAAAAAGATATTCCAGAAAACCCAGAACCAATCCAGTATTAGCCACACTTCAGAGAAAGCAGAACCAGTCAAGGGTATATACACATATAGGAAGTATGATAAAAAAAAATACAGTGAATGTTTAAATTTAAAAAATTATTACAGTAAAAAACACATTGCCATTAAACCCTTTCTAAATACTCCCCTCGCTTCGAGCACACTTATCCCGTCATGCTTGCCACTTTCTGAAGCAGTTCTGGAAGTCCTCTTTCATGAGTGTCTTCAGCTGCACTATCATGGCTTCCTCAATGTCCTGAATTGATTCAAAACGTTTACCCTTCATGACTTTGGGGAAGAGCCAGAAGTCCCATGGTGCCAGATCAGGTGAATAAGGTGGATGAGGACACAACATAACGTTTTCATTTGACAGAAATTGCCATGTACCAGAAACGATGTGTAACACAGAGCGTTGTCATGATGGAGGATGATTTATTGCATACTTTAAAACACACCTTCTCAGAGTATGTAAGATGCCAAATGGGTACTGGACTTATCAGGGGGATCACTTTATAGATTGTGCAGATGCCTGACCACTGCGCTGTACACCTGAAGCTGAAGTAGAGTAGTATTGAATGTCAACAATAATTAAATATGTATATATTTATATATAATATATATATATATATATATATATATATATATATATATACACACACACACACAAATAGATATTTTTAATGAAATCAAACTATTCCTTTAACCCTGTGGTGCTGTGGATTGCAGGGAAATACAAAGGAAATTACTTGCTTACTCCTCTCTTCAGGAAGCCATAGCCTTCAGAAGAAATTAAAAGTGTGACTTTTTTTTTTTAAAGATTTTATTGGGGAAGGGGAACAGGACTTTATTGGGGAACAGTGTGTACTTCCAGGACATTTTTCCCAAATCAAGTTGTTGTCCTTTCAATCTTAGTTGTGGAGGGTGCCGTTCAGCTTCAAGTTGTTGTCCTTTTTCAGTCTTAGTTGTGGAGGGTGCTGCTCAGTTCCAGGTCCAGTTGCTGTTTTCTAGTTGCAGGGGGCGCAGCCCACCATCCCTTGCGGGAGTGAACCGGCGACCTTGTGGTTGAGAGCCCACTGGCCCATGTGGGAATTAAACCGGCAGCCTTCGGAGTTAGGAGCACGGAGCTCCAACCGCCTGAGCTACCGGGCCAGCCCCAAAATGTAACTCTTTTTACATACATATGTGTAGTCATGGGATGTAAAGTTATAGCATAAAGAATACAGTCAAGGGTATTGTAACAGCTTTATAGGATGTCAGAGGGATAGTAGACTTGGGGGTTATCACTTGGTGAGGGGTGTAAATGTATAATCATTATGTTGTTTTATACACCTAAAACTAATATTTAAAAAAAAACAAAACACCTTCTCTCAACCATAGCACACACACTAGTGACTACACCAAACAAGTTGAAACTTGTCACACACTGTTACTAAGGTTCGACGTGCCACTTCCCATATTGAAGATCCCTGCCTTTCTGTTGGCTGGCACTCGGCAGCATTCACCGTATTTTTTTATCACACCTAGTATATGTGTATATGTATATATATGAGTATATATATATATTATATATATATATATATTATATATATATAATATATATATATATATATGTACACACACATATAACACATGTTTATATGTAATATATATATTTTTTAAAATATACAAAATTAAATATATATGAAATACATATAATAAAGGGAATTGTTACATGGAATTGGCCTTATAAATTATTTGGAAGTAGGTACAATGTCTCTGTCTCTGTAAGGCTGTTGTCTCTCGTAGAATGCTGAAGAAGGGCAAACATTCAGGAAGGGAAGAGCATAAGCAGGCTAGCTCCTGCCAGCACCAGCAGGAACTCCATGAGGACTGATTGAAGCCCAGAGCTGTTCTTGCCTCTGACCTTGGAGACAAAGGGTATCTTGCAGAAGCAGAGATCCTTTGGAACAGAATCGAACACACATTCCTGGCCCTGAAGTCAGAGAGGCTGAAGGCAGATACGAGGAATGTAGAACAACTGCAGGTATATGTGCTGCTTCACAGCAATCAGGTGAATCAGCAGACCAGCATCGGGTGTGAGCCACATAATGGTCAGTGCTTCCCTCTGCCCCTGAACATCTCCCAGAATCTCCCTTGTGACTTCTATTCAGAAACATACAAGAATAAGGACTGTGGAAATTGTAGCTCAACCTAGCCACATTGTCACATGACAAAGGCATCAAATGGCCATTGTGTGAAAGCAGAGAGGTGGAATTCCTGCAGCAGAGAAGAAATTCCAGAGCAGGCAGTTAAACAGGCACATGTAAGGGGGAGTGTATTCACCAACCTCATTGGAAACATACCCATCCTATGACTAGGTGGAATTGGCCACGGTGGGGATTTGACGAAGGTGAGCCGTTAATGCAGATAACAGTTATATTTAACCTTCCTATTGTTCGTTTATCAACTAGCACTAGGTGAGGCCTTGTAGAAGATTTAATTTTACATTTCTTAACATAAACTGACAAGATTATCTGCATTGTTACATGAGCTGTCAAGAATGGTAGTTCAGTTTCCTAGATTTTAGGGTTAAAAATAGACCCTTTTACTGTTACTGTTGATTTTACTGTTGATTGCAGGTTTTTGCATAGTGTTTTAAAGATGAAAAATGGGGGTGAGGTTCCTAAACAAGCACACTATTCGTATTACTTCTGTAGCAACTTTTAATTTATCAGAGCAGTTGGTGAAAACTCTCTTTCTGGGCTCACCAAACCATATTTTGTAGTAGAGGAATATAGTGGAGGCACAAAATTAGAGTGTGCTTAAAGAAATACAGCCCCCAGTGAGCAGAGGGGCATTTACTTCAAATGTGTGGTGCTCCTGGAACTAGGCAAGAAGCAGCACTGTGCGCTCCGCAGTCTGGAGACTTGGTTTCCGGTCTCTGCTCTGGCACTGGCTGCCTATGACTTGAAATGGTTCCTTCCCTTCTTGGGGCCTCATTTGTGTCTCTTTAAAATAACGATCCCAGAATAGATGATGTCCTAAAGTCCTTGTGGCCTGAACATTCTTGTCTGGGGAGATGGCTTTCTCTGGCCACAGGAGTGGTGTGTCTCTGTAATACCTTTATTCTAAAATCTGAAAATAACTTAGTTGGAAAACAAATCAGTTTCTATGAGGAATTTAAGGTAATTCACAGACACTCATTATAATGTTTCCTTCATTCAACAAATGTTTATTGAGGGATTTCTATTGCTGGATACTCTGGTAGACACTGGGGGAGACAGTAGTGAAGAAGATCAGATGGTCTGGTACCTCATGCATCTTACACTTCAGGAGGTCAGTAATTTAGGAGTGCATTTGGCTGCATTGGCAGAAAACCTTCCCGAGCACAGGGATGGCTCAGGGTTTCACACAATCAGAAGTTCACAGGGGCAGGCAAAGCAGGGCCAGGACTAGGTTGAGACAAGTGAGGCAGTTACCCCAGGTGCAAAATTTTAGGGGCTGCCAAAGCACTTGGTAATCAAGATAAATAATAGTTTACTGTCATTTAAAAAAAATTAATGCAAAATCTCCATGATGAACACAATATCAACATTTTAAGTAAAGACAGGATTCAACCTTGTATTTGCATAACCCTGGGAGTCATGCACTTGGAAAGGGCAGTGGGTGCCACAGACCAACGCTGAGAAAAATGTCTTACTTTCAATTTCTTCTGAAGGCTATGGCTTCCTAAAGAGAGGAGTTGGCAAGTCATTTCCTTTGTATGTTCCTACAATCCACAGCACTACAGGGTTAAAGGAATTGTTCTCTTTTTTCAGTTCTTTGCCCATTTTTTAATCAGGTTGTTTCTGTTGTTGCTGTTGAGTTTTATAAAACTGTATGGTTTCACTCATGTGGAATATAAAACAGAAAAATAAACATGAACTAAAAAAAATACGAACTCATAGATGCAGACAACAGAATGATGGTTACCAGAGGAGAAGGACGATAGGGGAAAGTCAAAATGGGTAAAGGGGGTCAAATATATGGTAATAGATGGAAATTAGATTTTTGGTGGTGAGCATGCAATAGAGTATACAAATATTGAATTATAATGGTGTACACCTGAAATTTATATGATGTTATTAACCAATGTTACCTCAATTTAAAAATTTTCATTTAAAAAAGTGAACCTTGATGTACACGAAATTTTTGAAAAATCATTTAGGTCAGGGGAATCCCAGGATAGAATGCATAATGTGACAAAACAATCTAATTGTATTAGAAATTTATGAAATAAACATACTGGGGGGGGGGGGAAGGTGCTGACCTAAGTAACTGGAAATCAGTGGAGTCTGTAAAACTGAATGCAAGAAAACCTACATAATCACTGTGCTCTAGTTGAAAAAGTTGTTTCCCGTGGGAGTACGGGTTAACAATTCGGAAACCACTTTACATATATTCCGGAATTAAACAACTTAAGTACATGGGTAGCAGATGGTGGGATCCAGGTTTCTCAACGTTGAAGTGGGAGTTTACAGATAAGCAAGGGGAGAAGTTTAGAATGATTTATGTGGTGGTGGCTCAAACATCAGTATTAACTCGTGTTTCACGTAATAGGAATATAGATGTTACACACAGAAATACTGATACATAAGTATATATGCACAGGTTTAGTATACACGCATATTATTTCCTTGCTCTGTTAGCTGAAAGGGCCTCAAAGCAAAAAAAACAACGAACAAAAAAAAACAACAACAAACAAACAAACAAAAACCCAGCATCACTGAGCACAACTAGGGCCCAGATCTTGGTTTCTAATGCCATTATTCAATTAAAGGAACCGGGTTCCTTGGAGAAAAGGCTGATTCTAGGACTGGGGAAGGAAATACACAACATGAGCCTGGAGCATCTTGTAGTGCCAGAAAGTAAGGATGTGGTCCAAAAAAAATCCACAATAATGGGAGAATGTCAGAGGGACACAGGAGCCAAATGAAATTGTTCCAAAACTGGAACAATTTCAACAACAAAAATGAAGTAGTATTGGATAACCCAAAGTATAAAATAAATATTCATGTGCCCAAACTCACATAAATGACATAAATTAATAAATGTATAAGTGGGAGAGAAGAAACATATCTGTGCAGTCAATGCCAAATAATTGATGTAGATACTTCCTCCTCAAGGAGGTAGGTGGAGCCTATCTCCTCACTCCCTAAGTGTGGGCTGTGCATAGTGACTTCCTTCCAGAGTACAGTATGGAAAGGGGAAAAAAGAGTAACTGTACAGTGGAGAAACATGATAAACACTACTTAGTCAGGTGATCAAGAATAACATCAACAGTGATGTCGTTAATAAATATATACCATTGGTATAATAATGGCACATGTAATCCCAGTCTAATAAATGGCAAAAACATCAGACAAATCCCAATAGAGGAACATTCTACAAAAATACCTGACCAGTATTCCTCAAAACTGTCAAGGTCATCAGAAACAAGGAAAGTCTAAGAAACTGTCACAGTCAAGAGATGCCTAAGAAGACATCATGACTAAATGTAATGTGGTATCCTGGATGAAATCCTGGAACACAGAAAGGACATTAGGTAAAAACTAAGGAAATCCTAACATTAACTGTAGGTAATAATAACATCAATATTGGTTCATTGATTATATCAGATGTATCACTCTAACATGTTAATAATAGGGAAAATTGCATGGAGGTATGCAGAAACTCTGCGTGCTACCTTCCCAACTTTTCTATAAATCTAAGTTATAAAAACAGTTGTTTAGAAAATACCATTTTAAAAAAGAGGAAGAGGAACTGTTTAAAACAGACTAGAGATGCACTCACCAATGTAATTTGTGAACCTTGGTGGGGGCAGCTCTAAGTCATTCTGAGGACACATGGGGAAATTTGAATATGAAATAATATTGGATGGTTCATCATTTTCTTAAGTGTGAGGATGGTATTGTGGTTAAATGGGAGAATGTCCTCACTCTTATAGGAGAGGCACGCTGACATATTTAGGGTTGTCATAATGTCATGAAGTGTGATGATGAAGTGTGCAACTTACGGCAAATAATTCAGGAGAGGAAAAAAGCACATTTGAGAAAACAAAAGCAAAAGTGGCAAAATATTAGGAATGGTGACTCCAAATGAAATTATAATGGCTTTCATCGTACTATTCTTTTATGTTTTCTGTAAGTTTGAAATTTTTCAAAATAAAATTTTAGGAAAAATATCAACAGGATTTTAGAATGGGACAAAATGATACTAAAGCTCATCTGGAAATATAAACATGTAAGAATAACTAGGAAGAAATCTTGAAAATAATGAGATATGGACTAGCAAAGCCAAATATGAAAATGGGTAACAACTTAAAATAATTAAAAGACTGGTAATTTTTGCAACAGATCTAAATACATAATGGAAGTTCAATGTATGAATAAGGATGACTTTTCAAATCAGTGTGTAAAAAAGCCAATAAAAGGGAGTTGGATAACCACATAGTTATTTGGGGAAGACAAATGTTGAATCCTTACTTCACTCCTTCTACCTAAATTAATTCCAAATGAATCAAAGATTTACAGGTTAAAAAAAACTTAAAAGTATTGGGAAAATACATTTATTCTTAAATGTAAAGGCCTTTCTAAGCAAGGCACAAATCCCAGAAGCCATAAAGACTGATAAGTTTAACTACATCAATCAATCAATCAATCAATCAATCAATCAATAAATAAAACTCAGGAAAACATTATTAAACATATGACAATGCACCGATATTCATAGCTTACAAAGAGATCATACAAATCAATAAAAAGCAAATCATCTAATAGAAAACAGAACATGACCACAGTTCACAGAAAATGAAATATAAGAAACCAATAACACGAAAATGTGTTCTAGGTATCTCCTGCGTTAAAATACATTACAGCTTCATTAAAATGAAAGATACCATTTAGTCACTTTCAGATGATGAAATTTTAATAAGTTTAGTACCCAATGCTGGCACGGGCCTTGTAAAAAAATGTTCTTATTCATTATATGAGGAACTGTAACTGGGCAAAGATTTCTGAAGAACAATTTGGCAATAACTACTGCAATGAAAAGAAAAACGCCCTTTGACCCAGCAATTCTATTGCTAGGAATGAACCGTCAGTATAATCTCATTATATGTACAAGTATGGTATGTTCACTGCAGTATGGTTTAACAATAGTAAAATGATTAAACATGTATAACACATTTATACATTGGAATACCACACAGTCATTAAAAAGAATGACGTGTTTCTGTATATACTGGTACAGAAAGATCTTATAATACAGCAAAAAGGCAAGGTACAGAAAATTGGATACCATCTGATTCCATTAATGTAAACTTTTTTTTTCAAGTACATATTTGCTGGCAAATAATTTTTTTCCTGAAAGAATATACGAGACACTTTAAGCTGGTTATCTTTGAAAGAGGTATTAGGAGTAGGAAGGAAGCAAGTTTTCATTTCATGCCTTTCTGTACCATCTGATTTTTTTGCCATACGCATATATTATCTTTCTTTTTTCCTCTTTAAAGAATCCTTGATTAGTAGTTTATTTTGAGATATCCCTAGATAGATTTAAATATCGGTAGTGTTACTTTTTAAAATACTGTGGATAAGTGTCAAGTTTTGCAAACCATAACTTCCCCTTGGATTTTCATTAATCTTTAGATTTGCCCTTTAATGCTTTAATCATGATTTCCTCTTAAGTATAAAATGACATTTTGTAATGACAGTTTGGCTATATAACACATTTGTGATGGAATGATCAGACACTGCTACTCAGGGACTAAAATTCTTATACCCCAAAGGTCATTCGATAATTTATAAACATAAATGAGATTACACGTTCTATTTCAACTCCCAAAAACATAAAATTGCAGTAAGACTTTACATATACAATAAAAATTAAAGTATCTATTGAATTTAGTAAAATAGCATCACACTGGAAAAAAAAAGAGTCATAAAATTAGCTGTTACATTTTTCTGGGGACAGAGAAACAGAAAAAAAAAGAGATTAAAAGTAAAAAAGAAAAAAAAAACACTACCAAAAACAGGGTGAGGGTCAGACAATCATTTATTTATTAGACAGGGCAAGGCCATTTAAAGAGAGGAAACATATCCAAAAGACTGTGTTTAGCTTGGTGTTACAGGCATTGATGCTCACGACAAACGCTACTCAATACATCATGGAAACAGGCCACATACAACCAGGAAGATGCTGCCATGCCACTGAAAAAGAAGCTACAGTGCTTAGGAAACAATCACTCGGGAGCTACAGAGCATCGTAGCCTCCAGTTCCCCCAACCTGCTTTTTCCACAGCTGGGCCAACAGCCCATAGCATTTGGCTGGTTCCCTGGTTAAAAAATGAGTTTTCCTATATTCTAGAGGGCCTTCAATAGTTCAAATGTCGGAACGCCCCTGGAATCATTGTCAACTGCCGGCTGAACTAGCTCACATCACTCCATTTTGGGGACTTGCCTTAGGTAGTCATGGCCTGTCTCATAACATTATAAATTCTGAACTTAATCCATTTGGAACTGTTATGATATACCCAAATCTCTTTTAATCCTATGGTACATACTTGAAAAAGAGCAGAAATTCACTGGAGGAAATTACGGAGAAATTTGGGAAGCTCACCTGGCCCGAGGTATACAAACTGCTAGCAAAGTGAGACACGACTGAAAACTGCTATGCCAATTATTTGCCAAATTATTTGGCATCATTTTTAGCAGGACTTTCCTGACTAGGTAAGCAAAGATTTCAATATCCATTCTAGAGACTAGCCAAAATATTATAAGTAGTAGTATGTCACGAATGTTTGGTTATGAGGAAAAACTACTCGGCATAAGATTAACTGAGAAACTAAACTGTTAGGTATCTGACCCTCCGTCCTCACATCTAGTGATTTTACCAACCACTTCCTTTCACAGCAGTCACAGTTAGTTCCCAAGATGAGAAAAATTTCTCACTCCACATAGAACAAAACCATATTTGGGAAACCAGTCATGAAAGACCAGATATTGTACAAATCCATTTAGATTAAATGACCAGACGAGATAGCCAATCATAGAGATCAAAAGTAGATTGATAAAAAAAAAGTAGATTGACTAGTGGTTGCTCGGGACTGGGAGGCATTGGGGTGAAATGAGATGTGACTGCTAGAGGATACAGGGTTTCTTTTTGGGGTGATGATGACAATGTTCTCAAATTGACTGTGGGCGTGGTTGCACAACTTATGACTATATTACAAAATCACTGAAATGTACCTTTTAAATGGGTAAATTGTCAGGTATGTGAATTACATCTCACTAAAGTCCTTATAAAGCCATATTAGGAAAGGAACACATCCCCAAGAGAGAAGCAAGCAAAAGGCTATTACAAATCATGTCATACCTGAGAAAACAGTATACAAGCCATACTACTTTGATTTTATCATCACCACTTTCAACCCCTGACTTCACATTTTTAACTCATGTCTAAATGATTTCGGGTTATCAGAAGATTGCTAACTTTGTTCTCCTTAGAAAGCAGAGTCAGTGTTCCACAGACAGACTAGGTTGGCAAAACAAAACTAAAACAACAATAAAAACCCAATGACAAAATAAATCATCTTCTGCTTTGGGGCTGTGTTACCAGGCAGAACAGAAGAGCTGAGGTTCATTTCTAATACCATCAAGTGTAAAGGCATCATCTGATTCTTGCCTAAAGCACATTTCCTCTTCAAATCTCTGTAGTTATTCCCTTTACATCTATAGAATTCAACACAAGCAATGTTTTCATACCTGTAGAATTCAATAAAAGCAATGTTCTCTACAAAGAAATGTTAAGCTTTCTGCAGATCAAAGAGCTAGCCAAATTTCCCTAAAACTAAAATTAATGTTTCTAAAAATATTCTACTCTGTATCCACTTCCTCATCTTCAGCAACATACAATGGAGATGAAAAACCCTAAGCCTGCTAGAAGACAGAAGCTACAAAACAATTTCTTAATTTCTTTTCACCTTAATTTTTTTAAAATTAAAGATATTAGTTTCAAATATTTAGACCATATTTGGCCCAATTCCTTTGAAGTCTACTTTTTATGAGAATTTTATTTTTACTAATTCACTAGCATGGTATGCAATAAAATAACAGACTTTGAATAAGTTAAACTGCCTAATGAAAAATCAGTTTTCCTCAGTGATTACTAGTTTTCTAGGTAAGCATGATAATTAAATCACAAATGGTCTTTTTGGTCTATCTTCAACTATTCTTATACTACATAATCAATTAGGGAAATTTCTTACCGATAAAAGAAGAGAACACAAGTAGCTTTTACAGCAAGTTGAGTTTGTTAAACATATTTGTTGTGACAAAGAATTTAGGACATAAAAATTGCTCACTGCGCACAGAACCCCAGAGAAGTGATGAAACAAGACAGCTGATGTTAGAAGGTATATGGGAGTCCGGTGGGGTGAAAAGTCACGGATAAATTAAAAACTGACAACTATCTGCTGAAGCAGAGCCATTTTAGGGGGCATTAAAAAACCCGATTAAGTCACCTTTTAAAATCTCTTTAGAGAAGTCCATTTGTTGTTAAGCACTGAAGAACATTTTACTATCATTCATGCTGCAAAATGCAGTAGTCACACTATTTCCAAAAGGATCCTAAAAATTGTAGTGCAAAAGAAAAAGAAATCTAAGAAAATAAATAATTACAAAACCATCATTTTTTCAAAGAACTGTGTTCAAAACAGTGACTTTTACAAAAGATGAGAATTTGTTTTAAACAAACAAAAAGAATTCTCTCTATGAAAGATCAAAGACTCATTTCACAGATAATTTATACTGCATCAATGATTAACAGTTTACAAACAAGGGCCATAAGCTTTTTTTTAATTAGGTCTGAAAGATCAATATAAATACTGATGGGGGGGGGAGTGTTTTATACCCCAAACTCCAATATTCCAGCTCTGTGTGCTGTCCTGTTGTTATGATTTGTAAAAATCTTAACGACGCAGTGATTCAAGTTTTCGTAACTTCAACGATGTGTTGGAGGACAATGCATCTTGGTTTGAAGAATTTGTTGTATCCGAAGGTCGGAACAGCACGCTACCACGATGATTAAACACATAAAATGATGGGTGATTCCTTAATGTGTCAAATGTCCTTAAAAGAAAAAAGCATGCATTTTAGATAAACCTTTATAAAGGCCTATTTGAAAATATTCAGGCTTCTGATGAATTATGCATCTGAATGATGAATTATGAATATTTTAAACTAAGTTAAATCCATGACATCAGACTATAAATAGTAATTACACTGTATGTCATTTTTTTCCTGTATAAGGAAAATGGGAAACCTGGAAAAGCAACACAACATACAGCACTCAAATATTTTATTCAGCCATCCTTTCCAGCATGCCTATGAAAAACACAAGTAATCGTTCAACTTTAATCACCTCTGTAGATCTAACACTAGCCCATGCCAAATAGTCTTTTTTAAAAACCAGTACAGAGTTTGTACCTTTGATTATTCTCATTTGGCCCTCACTCTTCAAGCCCTATGGTCATTTCACAGATCTGTTTTCCAAGAATCTTTCAAGTACAATGAAAAAATTGCTTTGGCCCTTCTGTACCTGCTGTTGTCCAAACTCATATATTTTGCTACCACCCACTTAATGTCATTCTGTTTTACCTCTTTCTCTCCTGGCCCCTTGCCTGTGATTCTTAGTAGATTCTTTGTAAGAACAGTAGTGGGTGGTGACAGCGGAGTATCCTTCCTTCTTTTCCAGTGAGAGATACATAGTCTTTAAAAAAGTTCTTTTTAAACTATGTGTACCTAAGTGTATGGCTTTTAGTGGTGATTTTGTTTTCAAATATTATTTTCCTGGAAAAAAAACAAATTCCTCCTTTGATAACAACTCCAATATCAAACTCAGCCCAGCTAAAAATCCAAGCATACCCCTACATAAAACAAGAAGGCTGAGATATGACCATTTGAAATACAAACTAAAAAGTAAAAGTAAAAAGAGGGTGAGTTTCCTCTAACACATAAATGTTTATTGCAAATCCTCCTAAGGAAATACTGTAAAGGGTTAAATTTTCCAGGATCAAGAAAGTGGGTAAAGTCCAGAGATGGAAGTGAACAAAGCTAAAGGGTGATTTTACGAAAGTAAGAAATATGACAAAGAAAAGCAAGCAAAGCTCACAAAAAATAGCTTAGAAGTACGGGAGAAAAAAGAAAGCAGAATAACAAATACATTTTAATCAAGGGATAGAAAAGGGCCTAAGAACAGAGTTTATATAACAGACTAGGTTCAAATAACAGAGGAAACAGAAGACCCCTTATTCTTCCAAAGACTAAGCTGGGACAAGATAAAAAGAGGAAAAAGGAAGGGAAAAAGCAAGAAAAGAAAGGGAAGGAGAGGGAGAGAGGGAGGAAGGAAGGGAAAAAGTACTGAGGGAATATCTTATATCTTCCTATATACCCGTTTCCATCCACCCATCCATCCACCCAACCAACTAATAATTTTAAGCAACCACATATAACATCTTATGCTAATGTCAATAATGTGCCATTCAATTTCCATCTTTCCTATCATCTCAAACACTGCCTCAATATTCTTACTGCATTACTCATGCAGACTGTATAATCAAAATGTAAAAACAAAACCAACTTTTATGTACCAGAATATATACACTTAACATCATGTAAATGAAGCAAACCCCCCAAGAAATTAAATGCATACAAAAAAGGGAAAGACTTACTTATTTTTTAGTTCTGAAGTGGCATCCATGTCTTTAAACTCCCCTGCAATATGAACTATACCATAACAGGTAACTGCAAAGGCCAGAAGTGTCTGAAGAACTATCTGTGAGTATAAAGATTGAGATTACTAAATAACATACAAATATTATTATAACAATTTACAATTTTCTCCCCATCTCTTTTTAACCTCTAATAGGTATTTCTCCCAGATCCTATCCAGGAGTCAATTCTCATTTTGAATGATTTGAACTTAGATACAATAAAATCTTCTATAAATTCTGTGGATTGGCTGCAAAATTACTTATGCAGTTTGCTCAAATAGCAAAAAAAAAAAAAAAAAAAAAAAAAATACTGAGCCATTCAAAACTCAGTTATCAACTATTACCTGCTTCCAAGAGCAAATAAGAATTTTTTAATGTATTATTGTTAAATATCAGACTATCAAAAGAATACCTTTTACCTACCACCCAGCTTAAGAAACAGAACATTACCAGTACCTTTTAAATCTCATGTGTCCCTCTGCACTTACAGCCTTCACCCTCCCTCTCAAAGTTAACTATTGTCCCAAACTGTGTGTTAATCAGTACTTTGCTTTGCTTTATAATTTTACCAGCTACGTATGCACCTCTAAAACATATATTGCTTACTTTTCCCCATTTTGAACTTTTTCATGAGAGTCATCCCTGTTGTAGTATATACCGTGTTTCCCCGAAAATAAGACCTAGCAGGACAATCAACTCTAATGTGTCTTTTGGAGCAAAAATTAATATAAGACCCGGTATTATGTTATATTATAATTCATATTATATTATATTATATTACATTATATTATATATTACATTATGTAAGACCGAGTCTTATATTATAGTAAAATAAGACCGGGTCTTACATTGATTTTTGCTCCAAAAGATGCATTAGAGCTGATTGTCCGGCTAGGTCTTATTTTTGGGAAACGCGGTAGTTACAGTCCATTCATTTTCATTACGTTTTATATTTCATTATATGAAAATAAAACGATTTATCCATTCCACTGTTGATGGTTATGTGGGCTGTTTCCTGTGTGTTCCTTTTACAACGTCAACACGGATAGCCTTGTGTTGTCTCCTGGTGCATGGGAGTAGAATCACAGGTGTCGAGTAGATGCACGTTCAACTTCATTAAGTAATACTAAGCTGCTTTCCAAAGAGGTTGTGCAAGAAAAAACTTGCAATAAATGCTTGATATTAACCAACATGGGATTACAGGTGTATTTTATTTTCTTAATTGTGATTTTGTCTATTTTTTAAAATCTCCAATTCGTAAACTGAAGAAAGTTATTTTAAACAGATATAAATGAATGTGTGTGTGTGTGTATCTACCACAAAGCAAAGGTGATGGGAAAATGAAGTTAATAGCCATATCGACCATATCTTTAATCATAGACAACTAAACTCAAAATTAGCCACAAGCTATTACTCTAACTTTCTAAATTAAAACCAGATGTCATGTTACACCAGTTTACATTCCCACCATCAGTGCAGCAAGATCTATTTCATATACTGCAATCATGGGCACCATTAACAAGAATGTGGTAAATCTATGAGTCATCATGAAAATGTATCAAGACAGATTGCCAGGTAACAAAAAACCTAATTATAAAACTATACACATATACAGATGCATAGTAACTTTTTAAAGCAAAATTCTGCATGTTTTGATTAGGTAAAACTATACAGATATAAATAAAGATAATGTTCTTTATGCACAGGAAGAAAACTGAACTACTGGTACACTCCAAACTGTTCAGAATAGAAGTAGAATTGTTGAGCAATGGGGTCAGGTTATTTTTCTGTTGTTATTATGGCATCAGTTTTCCTTTGTATAGTTACTGTTTGATTCTGTTACAAACAACTTATTATTTTTTAATTTAAAATCCAATAAAGATAAAAATTGGGACTGAAGTCCACATATCATTTTAAATTAAAAAACACTTCCTTGTTTTTTAGTTTTACCACTTATGTATATGTCCCTAAACAATGTTTTGTTAGTTTTGCTTGTTCTTAAACTTTATACAAAAAAGAACTTTTCAAAAAAAATAAAGTCAATCAACTTTTTAAATCCATCTCAGACTACGGACAGAGCAACTTCTAGAAAGACTATTTAAAGTACAGTTCTAGAAAACAAACAGAAATCTTTTGTTTCCAACTCTTTGGGTTTTACAATGAGCGACAGAAAGTAGAGAACAGATGTAATTTCATGTCTGTAAAATTTTAAGAGAATAAAAGCCATTAAAAATGTTACTACAAGTAAGCTATGCGGCTAATTTTTAAAACATATGTTAATAGAATATAAATGACCAACTTACATCTATTGGCAGTGATTCATCTTCCTTTTCTGTTAATCGCATATAAGAACGATCTATAAACCAGAAGCACACCATTAAGGAAATTGTAACCCATTTTTCTTTCTTAAAATGCAAGCAAATCAATATACCAAAGGAGCAGCTGATGTATGCTACATAAAGTAACGCTAATCCTGGATTCCTCAAATACCTCCATTTTCTCAGGCTGTCAGACTTATCTTGAACTATTTTATTTTCATCATGACCTGCTTTGTCACCTATGCAACGGGTAAGAGTGAAAGGTGAGCAAGTATGAGGAAGAAATAACTAAACATATTAGTACAGGAAAACTATTAATAGAATCCTCTGAAACAAACCATTTCTTTCACTAACTGGTCACAGAAATCACAATCATTTAAAAATTAATAAGCCTACAGAAAATCTCAGCTCTGAAATAGCACCACCATCACATAGAATTGGTATGGAAATGTTTTTCCTGAGAGAATATGCTGGGGGCATTGGTGGAACAGGAAAAATTCCAGGACATCATTTTCTGTCTCTGTGATTAAATTATAATGCTGCTGCTTTATTAGCCTCAGGAAGCAACAAGGTATGAAGGAAAAGGATCAGGATTTGGAAGCTGATAAGCTTGGATCATAAAAACCAGGTCTTCAATTACTGTAACTGACATTATCTCATTCAATGTAAGACATCCTCATGTAACATGTAGCTCAATTTTAGAGTGTTACAATGGAGGAGTGGGAGAGCAAGTGTGTCTTAGAATAAAAGAAATACAGGAGCTATCTTTTCACTGCCTACGTTTCTGCAACAGTAAAAGGGGAATAATGTGAGGATTAGACAAGATACCTGATACATGTTCTGCCGTAATAAAGTTCATCACCATTGTATGCTATCTGCTGCCACAATCTGACATTACACAACTAGCCTCACAGGTAAATATTAGTCTCTTTCCAACATGAGCATTATAAAGAGGTCCTACTGCAGTGAAATGTCACAAGGCATTTTCATCTCACTGGAAACAAAAACACAAAATCCTAATTCTACAGGAACCTTGCATTATCCCTATTTAATAATGTATTGTGAACCAAAAAAAACCAAATTGTTTGAATGGATGTGTATTGACTCTTAAAAGAGAATGTGTTTAGAGACACTTCTGAAGTTTTCTCTTACAGGGTTTATCATAAGGACAAGTGCAAAAGAAAAAATCAAACCAATACCAAAAATAGGTTTTGGCTAACTTCCTACTATCTGTGCAGTTCCCAGCTAGCTTTCTTCTTTGCATGAAGCCTAATCGGACTCTAACACTGTCTTTACCCAGGCATCTCCTCATTCGTAAGCCTAAGGGGTTGGACTTCAATGATCTTGCTCCAATACCTTAAAATTTTACGGCTGAACCCTAACTGTAGAAAATGCCGCAGTACTCCACAGAATCCTCCCTTCCCCTAGGGCAGTGCTTCTCAAAGGAATACGCACACAAGTCACCTGGGGCTCTCACTGAAATGCAGATTCGGATTCAACAGATCTGGTGCGGGCATTTCTAACAAGCTCCTAGGTGATTACAACCCTGCTGGTCTGTTGAACACACTTGAGTAGCAAGGCTCTATCTAGGACTAAGCCAGTCTCCTCGTAGCTTTACATACTTTCAGCGTGGCATCTGTATCACTTTATTGCAATTATTTCTTGATCCGTTTGTTTCTCCACTTGCCTTTGAACTCCCTCAGGGCATCACTGTACCTCTAACACCTAAGCACACACAATTTCAACCAATTCTCCAAGACTAAATTCTATAAAGCAGTGTAGCACATAGGCTCTAGAGTCAAATTGCTCGTCTTTTAAATCCTGGCCCCACCATTTCTCATCTCTAATTTTGTGCAAGTTTTCTAGCTGTGTCTCAATTTCTTCATCTTTCAAAGACGATAATAACAATAATAGCTACCTCACAGGGATTTTGGTAGGACTGAATTATATAATATTAGGTTGGTGCAAAAATAATTGCGGTTTTTGCAATTATTTTTAACCTTTTAAACCGCAATTATTTTTGCACCAACCTAATACATGTAAAGTGCTTAGTTCGGTCCCCGGCACTAGGTAAGTACTTAATAATGTTAACTATTATCATTATCATTAAAGATTGGAGCTTTGGAGAAACATGCACAGAACAGAGGAGACTGGGGAAACATGACAACTAAATGTAATGTGATACCAGGGATTGATTCCTAGAACAGAAAGAAGACATTAATGGAAAAACTGGTGACTCCAAACAAAAGCTAGACTTTCATTAATAATAATATAACAATGTCAGTTTCTGACTTGCAAAAGTATACTATGGTAAGATGTTACCCATGGTAGAAACTGGGAAAAGGTTATACAGTAACTTTCTATAGTATCTTTGCAACTTTTCTGTAAATCTAAAACTTCTAAATAAAAATGTATTCAAAACTAAGTGGCATTGGGGTGGCTGGTTAGCTCAGATGGTTAGAGCGTGGTGCTAATAACACCAAGGTTGCTGGTTCGATCCCAGAATGGGCCACTGTGAGCTGTGCCCTCCTTTAAAAAAAAAGTGGCATTTCCTTTAGACAATGTCATGATACATGCATGTATTAAGCAGTTAAAATAATTGGATCATTTTAATTACATATAATAAACAGAACAAAAGGATTTAACTTGAAAAAAATGGGAGCTTTGAAGCAATTCACATTTCATTTTCTACTTTACTCCTGAAGATGGAAAAGTAATCTAGCAAATAAAGGAGAATAAAGTTCAAGTTTGAATTCACATCCTTCATTCAACAAATTTATTGAGTACCTACTGTAGGGAAAACCATCCTAGGCACTGATATTACAGCAATAAATAAAAAACATACCTTGTCCCTGCCCTCATGAGTTCTGTAAGCTAGGACAGGGGTCAGCCAACTGTACCTTTAAAGGGCCGGATAATAAATATTTTAGGCTTTGCAGGCCATACTGTCTCTATCACAACTACTCAACTCTGCCCTTAGAAAGTAGCCAGATAATACCTAAATGAATGGGTGTGACTGTGAAAAAACTTCATTAATGGACATTGAAACCTGGATTTTATACAACTGTCATGGATGATAAAATGATATTCCTTTGCCTTTCCCCCCCCAACAAATTAAAATGCAGCCCACTATGCAGCTCACTATGAAAACAGGAGGGAGGCTGCATTTGGCCCACATGCC
This sequence comes from Rhinolophus sinicus, assembly GCF_057876585.1. NCBI lineage: Eukaryota > Metazoa > Chordata > Mammalia > Chiroptera > Rhinolophidae > Rhinolophus > Rhinolophus sinicus. Next base: position 97,258,959 of record NC_142518.1, read on the forward strand.
AGACTCTGCTGACCCTTGGTCTAGGAGAGAAGGAAGACATCAACAGATCAGCCGTCTCAAGACTGCACTGCATCTGCTGCTGGACTCTTCTTGACAATACAATTTTATCTGTATGATAAAAGTAGTTCCACTTTTTTTTTCATTTAAACTTCGCAATCACTCTGTGACATAGAAAGGGCAAGAATTAAAATCAACCTCAGTGAAGCATCAGAGAAGGGACATGACTTGCCCAAGGTCACACAGATTTAGTGGCAAAGCAAGTTTTTAAGAACCAGCCCTCCAGACTACCAGTCCAGAGCTCCTTCCCCTGTACCACAGTCCCTGAGGCAAACGGTCACTTAACTTCTCAGTCACTGTCTGGACAGCCGAGGAGTGCCCAAGAGGCTGTCCACCTAGTTGTCATGGGACCGTGAGCATCCAAGGTCCTCAGTCTGACACTATGCCTGACCAGCCCCGCGGTGGATTTGACATCACTTGTCCTGGATTCCCAGAGACTCCCTCTTTGCCCACCCTGCAGCCCGCCCGTCTCGCTCTGAGCCATCCCTGACACCTCCCTTCTAACGCTGCTTCAATCTTCCACCGGGGAGCCCCGCATCGCTTCTCGTAATCACCCCAAACTCTGAGGTCTTGAATGACCCTTCCTGGGACACTCGGTCTGACACTCCCTCTGGGGTGCGCCCACACACCGTCCCTGGAGTCCCGCACAGGAGCTGTCCGCGTCCCCCAGGCACTTACGCTGCGCAGCGGAAAAGGCCGCGTGGGCTAGGGCAAAGAGGCCGATGCCCACCAGCCCCTTCCACAATGACGGCGCCATGATTCCGGACGAACAGCAGCCCAACAAAAGCAGTGTAGGGCAGCAAAGCAGTTCCCTCTTTCACCGGCGGGTGTCCGCGCAGAATGATGACGTCACTGGACCCCTGGGCGCCAAGTGCCTCGCAGAGGTGCAAAATCCGAAGAGCCTAGAGAAAACGGAAACAGGAATGCCGGGAAGAAAAGACAAGCACACTGAAAAAGGTCCGCGAGTGCCCGCAAGCCGAGCCTGCGCCGCACTGCCTCTCTGCGAGGGGGCGAAGCTGAGAGGGGAGGGGGGGTTGGGGGGGGCATGAAAGAAGAAGCGAAAGCTGACCAATGGGGAAGCGGAGAGGAAAGGCGCCAGCAAATGAGCGTGGGCCGCGGGGCAAGGGGCAGGACTTATGGAGAGGCATGGGCGGGGCCTGCGGAGAGGTCCGGGTGGGGCAGAGGGGCTGGGGGCTGGAGGGATTGGTTTAAAGGCCATGGGTGTTGGGTTTCTGTCCCCGGCAGGGGGTTTTCGTTTGTTTGTTTTGCGTTTCCCCCAAGCTGTGTTCTTTGTTTTCTGTTGGCTTTTCCTATGCTTCAGTCCTTTGGGAACCCGCACTACTGAAGGAGGCAAGAATGTGAAAGCAAAGGAAAACAGCCTGGGATTTGGAGCCTCAAACACGTGGCACGCTTAGGGGGGATGCTCACAGCAAGAGTTAGTTTCCTTCTCCTTACCTTCAAAAGGTCTTTAAGAAGGATTGGCGCCCAAAGGGGTGTAGCGCAGCGGGAGTGTTTTGTCATGAAAAGAATCAGTTTACTTTAGGGAGAAATGAAAGGGGAGGAATAAAAGGATGCTAACAACTCGGGCCCATCTTGTCTCTGTCTCTCTCTGTCTCTCTCTGTCTCTCTCTCTCTCTCTCTGATTAGAATAAAATGCACACTTCTTTCAAAATTTTTCTTTGTTTTCATCCCCTAAAATGTAGACATTCAATAGTAAGGTTCACCCCTTGACCTCTTTTCACTCTGCTCTTCGGTGAGCTCACCTATTCATTTCCACCGCTTCAGTCATCAGAGATATCACAGTGATTCCAAGTCAACATCTCTATCTCTAATCTCTCCTCAGCTCCAGATCTGCATTTCCGACTACTTGCTGGCCATTTATTTCTATCCGGTGGCACTTCAAACGTAATATGGCCAAAATAGAATTTGTCCCTTTCCCCCAAACTCTGCACCAATCCCTCCAGTGCTCTCTGACTGGCACAGGGTTGTAAACTGCGTATCACAAGGTAAACGCATAATGTGATCACCATTCTTTCCCCTCTGTCAGAATTCTACGTTTTAGCTGCACCAATTTGCTCACTCACTTACTTGAAGATGCCTATCCTCACCACCTCTTTTAAATTTGCAATCTTCCCATTTCTGATCCACTTTTATCAACATATAACATACTCTGTAATTTACCTATTTATTGCATTTGTTGTGTTATTATTGCTTACTGTCTCTCTTACTCCACTGATAAATGTAAGTTGCAAGACACAGATTTCTGTCTATGTCTAGAACATTTCCTGTCGTATGAGAGGCATACAAATAAGTGTTTGCTAAACGAATTGATAAATTATGGCAAAGAATGGAGGAGGGGTGTGCCCTTGTTTGAAAGGATCTCTATAGAGTCCTTCCATTAATTTGAATTGGGTTCAAAAATCCCTATGGACTTGTAAGCTCTCTTAAATTTTTATAACCCATTGATTGATGATAAACATTTTCTGATATACTTGAGCTAACTCAAAGCTGAAAAAATAGAAAATAAAGAAGACCTCTAAGAATGATCAGATTTCCTCAATTTAATCTATATAGTTTTTGTCCTGGATCTCATTTTCCAACCATTAATTATGGTCATTATTTTTCTGTGGAGATGCTCCAATTTCTTCTAAGTGAAGATTTGACACAGCACTTGGTCAATGTCAAGTATAGTATAATGTCTTCCTTACAAATGTAGTTCTATTTATAAACCTCACAATCAGGGAGAACCAGGAAATAATCTCTCTCTACTTTACAGGAAAGTACTTCCTTCTCCACCCCTGGGAGGTAACAAGATAGAAAAGATAGTTGAGCAGAAAAAAAATCTTAAAACTTTGTTTTAGCTTTTATAATGGTGAAATTGAAATTAGTCTTTTCAGGTACCCTATTAAATCACCCTTTTTAATCTTAATTTATCTGAAGCAGAAAATGATTAGGAGGTTTCTTAAAAGAGTTAAGATCTTGTTCCTTTCTTTTCAAAAGATGAGATTATAGAAAAAAAGAGAGAGCCAGTAAGGAATCTGATATTTGTATAGGCGACTAACACATTACGCTACTCTTCAGGGAAGTGACCTGTGTCCAGGCATTAGATTTTATTTTCTCCATTACCCTCTTAAAGTGCATTCCCCACTCTCTTCCTTTGAATCTCTTACCCATGTACTGAGGATAAAAGAAACTAGGCTGGTTTCACATTTTCTAGAAGTAAGTGGTTAACTCATATTCATGGAGTGGGATTTTAATTGTCTTATTTGTGGATTCCAACCTAAGGGGAAGCCAAGGTATTTGTAGTTACAGTTACCACAGACTGTATCATTCAAATAAGTACCTTGGGTCCACTCTTACACTGTTGTCTAGGTCAGAGTTCATCTCAAAGGTGCAAGATAAAGCTAGTGGCAGCACTGTTTTAAGGAGCTCTTGGAACAAAAGTCAAACTTCATGAGAAAGAGCTTTTAAATTCCTAGGTGACCCCAGAAGTGCTTTTAGTTTTCCCAGAGAAACAGCCATTTTCCATATGCACAATGGATAAATGTTGTGGGTGTTGTTAAAGGTGGGGATAATGATCTTTAAAGTGTTTCCTACCCAGATGTCATTTATGAAGACTCATCTGCTTTTCCCAGAATAGTCTGTTGAAAAGAGAAACCACTGCAATTCCAGAATTGTCTTCAAGTTAATTAACTTTGTTACATGCCACTCAACTAGACGAGTAACTTTATGCACCACTAATCCATCTCTCTTTTCCATACAGATTCTCCCTCCATCTAGCACACTCTGTTCTTTCCTACCTGGTTCAAAACTCCACTTTCCTTAGGAACACATTCCTGACTATGATAGATATCCATAAGAGGAATATGTCTATTGTGAGTACTAAAGCTTTCTTTCAAAACTGTTTATACTTATGACAACTTCCCTGGGTAACAAATTCTGGAAGTTTACTACCTTTTGAATAAACTAGTATTTTCAATATTTATATTGAAATTGCATCCTCTTAATTTTTTTCTTTATAAAAGTAACATGTACTCAATGTAAGAAATTCAAACGACAAAACAATGTATTTCTCTTAAAGCATCAAGTGGTTTCTTGGTATTTAGAGTTTTGAATCTTGGTAAACAAAACTGTGGTTACTTGATTCATATCTTTAAGATTTGTTTGCTGTAAGGTACATACTACCATGCATACTAAAAGCATATGCTCTAAATCAGATTTGGTTTGAATAATGGCTTCTGTTTTACTATGTCTGGGAGATTGGATAAGTTACCTAACTTCACTGTGCCTCAGTTTCCCCATCTGTAAAGTGGGGATAATAATAGTTCTTCCTGATAAGATTGTTGTCAGGATTGAGACGATACAAATAAGCTGTTTAGAATAATCGTACACATAGTGAGCACTCAATAAATGTTAACCGTTATTATTATTGCTGTTGTTGCTGCTGTTGACTCTTCTAGTTGTTTTTCCACACTGAAGAGTTTCTTTATCCCTTTAGTCTTTCCTAAAACATCATTGCTGCTCCCCTTTGATTATTTTTTTTAAAGATTTTATTGGGGAAGGGGAACAGGACTGTATTAGGGAACAGTGTGTACTTCCGGGACTTTTTTTTTTCCCAAGTCAAGTTGTTGTCCTTTCAATCTTAGTTGTGGAGGGCTCATCTCAGCTCCAGGTCCAGTTGACGTTGCTAGTTGCAGGGGGCACAGCCCACCATCCCTTATGGGAGTCAAACCGACAACCTTGTGGTTGAGAGGATGCGCTCCAACCTACTGAGCCATCTGGGAGCTCAGTGGCTGTTCAGCTCAAGGTGCCGTGTTCAATCTTAGTTGCAGGGGGCGCTGCCCATCATCCCTTGCGGGACTCGAGGAATCGAACTGGCAACCTTGTGGTTAAGAGCCCACTGGCCCATGTGGGTATCAAACCGGCAGCCTTTGGAGTTAGGAGCACGGAGCTCCAACCGCCTGAGCCACCCGGCCGGCCCCTGATTATTTTAATTGCTCTCCTCTGGATCATTTCCAGATTTACTAATATCTCTCTTGGGTTTCATTACCACATCTGCACAAAGTATCCTAGGTTACTTGTCTGAGGTTAATATGATTATTCATTTCAAATAGACTTGATACCGAAAATGACACAGAAAATCTTATTTGCTTTTTTAGCACATTGGGCTGGTATGTTTAGGAAATAAACTGAAAACTCCAGCATAATTATGCTGGGTTCTAACTGATAGTTGTGACCTAGTTTTTGTTTGTTCTACTTCTTAAATACAGTCATTCGCCATACTACTGCCCTAAGACTCGTTCTTTTTCTACCCTCTTTTCTTTGGGAGACGATTGTTGGAGTAGATCCTAGCAGAGGCAGGAAGGAGATGATGGACTGCAGAGTACAGACTGAGTCAGATTCATAGGGAGGAGGAAACCTCTTCCACTAAGCCCAGAGGGGAGAAAGAAAGGATGGGCACTGATGGGATATTTAAGTAGATTGCAGAGTAATGAAGGTGAGGACTATTTTCTTGAGGATCTTGATTTTCCCAGTGAAAAAGGAGGCAAGTTTCGAATTCCAGGTGACTTGTCTGTATTAGTATGGAAGTCACCCAAGACGATGACAAGATTGGGGTGGAGGGAGGTGGGTAGGAAAGAGGAAGCTGAACTATATGCCCAAGTCCTCTGTGAAAGTGTGGGAGTGACCAGGAAGACATTAGATGACTGCACCAAGGACAGGAGAGGTTGTTGGAGCTTCAGTGAAGGGTGGAAGAGTAATGAGCTTGGAATGACAATGGGGAGTGAGTCAAGTGCCAACTCCTTCTTCAGGCCACATGATACAGGGTGTGAGTTGTGTGTGTGTGTGTGTGTGTGTGTGTGTGTGTGTAGGACAGTGGAGTGGTGAGGAAATGAGCATCCTCCACTTGAAACAACTTCAGAGCATGTGATGTCCTGGACGAGATTCGGGTACTAGTAAAAGGAGATGGAGGAAGCATCAACGCAGCAACTGAGAGGGTTGAATATTTTGTTCATAATGGAGGGCATTCCAGAGAGCACACGATGAGGCTTGGTAGGGAGGGCAGTAGTGAGAGGAGAAACTGGGAGGCGAGAGTCAGAAGCATAAAGCAGTGTTGGGTTGAGAGATAAGTATATTCTGAGGGGAGCTGAGGGCTCATGGGGATTGGCCCACTTGGTAGAATTATTGCCATCTCAGTATTCCTCCTGGAACTCTGATAAAGAGGTTGCTGGGTTGCCTACTAAATTGCTGGGGTAACATAAACAGAGGTAGCATCTGAGGCTTGAAGACTTGCCAACCAGTCAGGCAAGCAATCTGTGACTTCGTTTTTTTCAAGTTTCCAACACTAGGAGAAGGAAAAATGGTTTCGTGCTGAGGCAAAACAGCCTTGGATTGGGTGATTAGGCCTGAAGAACCAGGGAAACTCCTTTGCTAGTCTTCTGGGGTGACCAAGATGGGTCTGGAAAGGGGGCAGTGCTGGGGCTGGGAAGGATCCTCACCTGGGGTTCTTGCATATACAAAGCCCATCCCTGTGTGAACAGGGTAGTGTGGTTAGGCTGGAGTCAGGGCACAGGGGACAAGTGGCCATAAGGTTTTTTTGGGAAGCCACAGACAGACCCACGTACTAAGAGGAGAGAATGGGCTCACAGTCACTAGGACAGTTCTTGACCAACATGGAGTTAAACACCATTCTAGGATTTTATTTTATTTTTTATTGGGGAACAGTGTGTTTTTCCAGGACCCATCAGCTCCATGTAAAGCCGTTGTTTTCAGTCTAGTTGTGGAGGGCGCAGCTCACTGGCCCATGTGGGACTTGAACCAGCAACCCTGTTGTTAAGATCTCGCACTCTAACCAACTGAGCTATCTGGCCACCCCACTTTTTGTTTTAAAACTCACCTGTCTTCACAGAACTTAAAGAGCTGGTTAGTGGGAATGAATCTACACCAGGACAGCTTGGAGTTGCCTGAATGTTACTTGTTTTAGCTAGGAAATTATATGGCCATGAGATGAAGATGTTTGAGAATCATGAATTCTAGGCAGAATGATAGGAGTTGGATAGATAGTAGTATCATCGATAGTATGAAAAAAATTGAGAAAAAATACATGTTTGTAGGGGAAAATAATGAGCTCATTTAAAAAAAAATTTTTTAGTTTTTGATATGGTAGGAGACAGAGCAGGATATATACCCAGTATCCAACAGGTAGAGGACTGAAGGGAGGGTTGCAGGTCAAGGTTTGGTGTCATGCGGGGCGGCCTGCGGGGTCTTTGTTCCCGCTCCCCACATAAGAACGCAAGATATGGTGAGGCCAAAAAGGAACACCCATGGAGCCGTAGGTAGGGAAGTCATACTACTATATTCTCGCTGGCGGCTGGGTTGGAGACACAGGAAGCAGGAGCCACACTGTTCGCAACCCTCACTGCTCCACGTGCAGGCTCAGCCACCATCTTCTTGCTAGCCCCCATCTTTCTGCTAGCATAGCCACAGCAGTTATATTAGTGGCCAATGGCTCACTGGTTACAGCTGACGGCCAACTAGCCACAGCTGATGGCCACTTACTACCTGAGCCAGCATCTTTCCACGTGAGGCCGAGAGCCTAGAAACTGCTCTCTGGGGCTCTGTCCCCACATTTGGAATTTGCAGTTCATTCATGTAGAGGTAGAAATGAAAGTCTAATGAAAACAAAAGCCCACACAGACTAAGGAGTGATCTCAGAAATATGAGGGAAATCGGATCCACTATTCTCAAAGAGGTGAGAACTGAAAATTCTGGTGTGCTAGGTTGAGAGGCTGAGAACAGAGAAAATATTATTTGAGGAAGGAAAGGGAAAGATGGTGTCAAAGGTGACTTGTTAACCAAAGGTCGTTGGTGCCAAGTTCAAAATCAACAGGAATCCCCAATTTGAGGTGCGCTGGAGAAGGAAACTTTATTCAGTGCAAACAGCTTGAGGCCTCTCTCTGATTACACGCTTGTTTGGCTCTGCCTGCCAGAAAAACACAACCTTCAGTTTTTGGTGAACAAGGGAAGAGAGCTCTGCAGCCAGAGGGGAGCTCATCCCACCCTGGTTCCTGAGTGGCCAGACCTCAACAAATGAAGTCTCCAAATCTTCACAGTTTGATTGGTCCAAAAAGCACTGTCCTGACTGGTTGGCAAAAATGATAATTAGGCTATAGCTACACAGCTCTAATTGGACAGGGATTGGCTCAGTCCTATTGGTTGAAATATGATTCCAGTACCTCCTTTATAAGGGTTGGCTCAGATGGCAGAAACTGTTCAATGTTAGTGGCAGGTGGCTTGCAGTGAGAGGTCCCTGTTTAGAAATGGTTGCTAGGCTATGTTTTCAAATTCGAGCGCAGTTACCCACCAGTTCTTCCTGGTTGATATCTTTCTCAGGGTGGACACTTCTGAGCGGGTGAGATTTGCTTTAAAATAGCAGGACAAAGGAGCCAGAGGAGAGGAAGAGACCGGTCACACCAAATCTTCGAAGGGCGTGTTTGGACCATGGGTAAATTTGAACACAGACTGATTGAATCTTCTTTGCGAGATTGATGAGTTTCTCTGTACAGGTTCCCGATGTGAGAGAAGACTTATATCAGGTATTTACATGTAAAGAAAACTGAACATAGCCACATGCATAATCCTTGCCTGAGTCCATTTAATGAACTACTACAGTGTTGTTTTTTCCCCATGAGGACGAACAAGGAGAATCCGATTTCAATTACAGACATGGAAATTTAGGCCACTCCCAAGGGGACAACTTCTTATCCTGTTAAGAGACCCTGGGGGTCAATATTGAGATGGGTTATGAAAGATGGATTCCCCTGAGAGCTCCAAGAATAGGATCAAAGTAGACCTAGCGCAATCTGCAGCTGCTTGATTACACTGAACTGAGGTTCCTTTTCCAGAAGGCAGTGGGTTATATTTGATGGCCTTTCATTTCCTAGCAGCGCCTGAGTGTGTGGGTCAGGTGCTGGGGGTAGCTGGAGCGGAGGAGGACAGAAGGGTGAAGGAACCCAGCAGAACGAGCTGGCAGTCTCGCGGCCCCTTTAAGAGCGGCAACGGCGGCGCGCGCTCGGCCGTCTTCCCCAGGGCCCCGCCCCCTTCCCGTGATCCCTCGGGGAGTGGTCCGACCGCGGGCGGCGGCGGGTGAGGAGCGGGGTGGGGGGCGGGAGGAGTCATGGCTCGGCGCGGCTGGCTGCGGGCGCCCCTCCGCCGCGGTGTCGGCGGCGGCGGCGGCGGCCCCCGGGCCCGCTGGCTCACGCGGCCGCTCTGGTTGCTCCTCGCAGTGGGCGTCTTTGGCTGGGCCGGGGCTTCAGACGGCGCTGGCGGAGCAGCGAGAGCCATGGACGAGGAGATCGTGTCCGAGAAGCAAGCTGAGGAGAGCCACCGGCAGGACAGCGCCAACCTGCTCATCTTTATCCTGCTGCTCACCCTCACCATTCTCACGATCTGGCTCTTCAAGCACCGCCGGGCCCGCTTCCTGCACGAAACCGGCCTGGCTATGATTTATGGCAAGTGCCTCACCCCCACGTCCGCCCCTGGCGCTCCCCCTTCCTCTGCCCGCCCGCTGCTTCGCCTCCTCTCCTGGCCCTGCTCAGCCTACGTTGGATTCCCCTTCTGATTTCTTCCATTTTCTGTCTCTCCCTCCCCCCACCTCCTTTTCTCTGCCTCGCTCCCATTTTTTTCTGCTACGCCCCCCGTTTCTCTGCCTCGCCCCATTTTCTCAGCGTCGCCCCCATTTTTCCTGCCTCGCACCCCCCCTTTCCTCTGCCTGCCCGCACCTTTTTTTTTTCCCTTGGACCCCACCCCCTTTTTTCTTCCGCACCCCCCTGCTTCTGCCTCCTAAGCTTGGGACCCGGGATTGAGGATCGGAAGGGAGTGGGTGCGGTGTCTCGGATTGGGCTGGGGACTGGGGGAGGGGAACACAGCCTAGCGATCCATTTCTCTGGGATGTCAGTTTGTTTAGGGTCCATTGAAGCTGCAGTAGTATCTTTACTCTTCGGAACCTGGCGTTCTTTTGGAACCGGAGTCCACCTTTACCCATCACCCAGTTCTTGCTACGCCCTGTCCTTTCGAGGTAGAGAATGAAGACCTTACTCCCGTTTAGCCCAAGTAAAAACCCCAATGCGAAAGAAGCTAAAGAGGGTTTAGACATTGTTTAATGACGTTCTGATGTATTGTACTATGTTTGTAATATCTGATATGCATATGTAGGGTCGACCCTTCCAATTCAGGCGTACAGAGGCGAGGACACGGAAGAGTTAAAGACCTTCCAAGCAGTGTGTTGTACTATACCGTGATCAGCAAGGTCCGGCCAAGCAGTAATTAAGAGCCCCACGCATATGCAGTGTGACTTGCTGGTGGCATAAAGTTATTCTTGGGTCTTGGTGTGCTTTTTTTTTTTTTTTTTTTTTTTTTTGAGGTTATTTATTTATTTACTTATTTCTATTTTTTGGTCATGAGGCGAGACGGGCAAATAAAACCATGGGCTCCAGAGGCATTTTGGCCTGTGCTGGGGCCTCATGAGAGGAAAAGATGCGTGTTGTTGACTGTCTTAGTCTAAGATGCCTGTGAGGGTATATATGACTGAAGAGATGCAGGCAAACGGTCTTTTCTGTGCAGTACATGGGTGAAAATTATCTTCATTTGAAACAGGCTTAAACTGATGAGCTTGTTGAGCTTTGTTTCTCAGACTTGCAGATAGGTAGAAGAAGCCTTGGCACAAAAAGACATTTCCCCATGCACCACCTCCACCCCTCTCCAGTAAATACAGACTTCTGGAATGTGCATCTCAAGGGTAGCAAGGAAAGGCATTTGTGTGCATCAGGAAAATACATGAACTTGGGCTTATTTTTCATTTTTAAGGTAATTACATCCTAAGCCTCTCTGCTCCTAGGATTCTTAGTTTTTAGACATATTAGATGGTTTTCATATTTCTTTTTTTTTTACATTTGACTTGCAGCACTCCTTAAGCTAAATTGGCCAGATAAGCTATGCATCTCTATATAATTTCTCCAGATAAGACTGTGTGGTGTATTTACTGTCTTCAACAAACATGTGCTAATCAGCTTACTACGTATTATGCCCAGAAAATACAAAGAAATATAAGATTCCTCCTCTGAGGAACTTAACCTTTTTGGGTAGACAGGTTGTGTAAAGAAAATAATGGCCTCTTAAATTTGGTTAAATGCCAAATGAGTATTATGGTGTTAAAATAAGGAACCAATCACAGAAACCTCTTTCCTATAGAGAGAGTATGATGTAGTGGTAAAAGGTACAAAGAGGTCTGCAAATGGCCAGATGGTAAATATTGTCAACTTTGTGGGTCACCTAGGTCTCTGTGTCTCTTGCATTTTCTTCTTTGTTTTGTTTTTTTCTTTTTACAACCCTTTAAGAACATAAAAATGGTTCTTAGCTCTTGGGTCATATACAAACAGACTTCCACCGTCATTTGCCAACCCCCACTTTAGAGTCAGATCTGGGTTCCTGTGCCACTGTCCCAATAGCTCTGTGTGATCTTAGGCAAGTGCCTTACTCTCTTACACTGTCATCTATAACTTGGGAACAATGATAGTAGGGTTATTGTGAGGTACAAATGTTTTTAGCTTAGTACCTGACTCCTAAGTAAATGCTCAGTAAATGATAACTGTGATACTGTTTTTGCTGTTGTAATAACTGCATTTTCTCAGGTTAGGCTCAGAACAATTTTCTTTAAATTGCTCAGTCTTATAAGTTAAGAGGCAAACAGTATTTAAAAACAAAAATCAAATAGAGACTTGGAATTGCCGTGAAAATATTTGCTCTTTGGTAGTTGATATCATTAACCTCATCTACCTCTTGGGCTGAAGTCAAAAAGTGGGATTAGTGATTGCATTTCCTGATGTTTCTAAGTTAATAAAAAGTGATGGGGTACCTTGGTGTTAGTATTTTGTGAAGGAAAAACAAGGGTATCTCTTGTGGAATATAAAGTGGAAGAGCGGTTGATTTGCCACAACTTGGCATTCTTTAGACTATCCCATTTTCTTAGTTTGTGTAGTGGGGGCTGTGGACAGACAGCCTCCTAACTCCCAAGTCCAGTCTGAAAATAGATGGGATTGGGTCAAAGTAGGTTCAGTGCCATGGAAATTGATGTTTTCTAATCCTAATTACTGTCTGCCATTTACCTTTTCTTACAACTCTTATACCATTGTGGCTATTATGGTAATGTATGATTTTAAGACTTTTATTTTCAGCTTGACTTCCAGATGAAAAGGTTTCTTGCTCTGAGAATGTACAGACGTCCAAGATTCAGCCCACTGATGATTTTATTTCTGTGATGTTCATTTAGCTACCTAAATCCTGGAAAGAATGCTATTTAGAAATAAGCCTCTCATTTATCTTTTTGAGAAGCAAGGGTGGAAAAAAAATATATATATTAAATTGCCAATGTGGTCAGTTTCTACAATGTCAGAGCACCCAAGCAATCTGTTCATTGGCTAGCTTGCGTAAGAAACGTAAAGGTGAGTTGCTGGTAGTAAAAATTGTTAGGGTAGTTAAGTCTGAATAGTGCTCACTCACTGCAGTGTGCTTACAGATGGTCTAAAAAGCAAGATGGGGAGGAAATATTTGTTTTGCCTTAAATTTTCAGCATCTGGAGTCCTAGACTTAACTAATGTGATTCATCAATAAGTATTTATTAAGTGCCTTTGATGTATGAGCGATGGGAAATACAGATGTGAGTCATCATCCCTGCCCACAAAGCACTTACGATCTAGTGACTTAATAGGTAATGTTTATTGAGTATTACAATGTGTTAGACACTGCTAGGCGCTCTACAAGTATCACTTCATTTAAACCTCATAACTACTCTGTGAAATAGGTACTATTATCTTGCCCGTTTTACCGATGAGGAAATCAGGGCACAGAAAGTTTCAATGACCTGCCTGACATCACATAACTTGGAATTAGTGATCCAGGATTCAAACCCTGTCAGTCTGGCTCAAAAGCCCCATTCTCTTAACCCCTAACTATATATCGCCTCATGTTGAAATGGTAAAACTTAACCAGGAAGACAAAACAGGTTGGTATTATCATCAACTACTTTTGAGGAAACTGAGGTTCATTGAGAGGATTTTTAACCTGAGGTCACAGACTAGAACTTGATGGAGCCAGAATTCATACATCTATCTGAGTTCCAAACTTGTGCTTTTACTCCTTCACCATACTATATACTAAATGCCGTAACATAACACATGTAGGGAGATAATACTTAAAAGTTGCAGGGGTTTTGGACTGGATTGTGAGGGAGGGCTATGAGAGAATGGAGACCTAAACCACCGGAGAAGAAGTTAGTGCTGATGTAAGAGCAAAGAGATGATTAGGAAATTATAGAGTCAGTCTGGAAATAGAAAACCCAGATTTCAATCCTGTCTTTGTCACTTAATGCCCAATAATGTTGGGCAAGTCATTCATTCCCATGTTGTAGATGAGGAAATAATGACTGAGAAATTTATAATAGTATCTATTTCATAAGGTTATGATGATAAAATAACATATGCATAAACAATTGGGATGGAGATTGGTTCAAAGTCCCAGGTGAAAGGATTCCGTTTGGAAAACAGGTTGATCTTTCCTGAGGGGAGCTCAAGAGAAATGAGCTCATATTGAGATGGAGAGGCTTGGAATTGAGGCAGCTTGTATCAGATGGCCTCCAGCTTCTCAGAAATATAGTCAATGAGATTGAGGACTGGAGAAGAGCGTAAAGGTTGGAGGCGCTGTAGGAGACAAAGAGATGATTAAGTACGTGTAAAACTACCATGTTTCCCCGAAAATAAGACCTAGTTAGACCATCAGATCTAATGTGTCTTTTTTTTAAAAAGATTTTATTGGGGAAGGGGAACACGACTTTATTGGGGAACAGTGTGTACTTCCAGGACTTTTTTCCAAGTCAAGTTGTTATCCTTTCAGGCTTAGTTGTGGAGGGCGCAGCTCAGCTCCAGGTCCAGTCGCCATTACTAGTTGCAGAGGGTGCAGCCCACCATCCCTTGTGGGACTCAAGGAATCGAACTGGCAACCTTGTGGTTGAGAGCCCGTGCTCCAACCCACTGAGCCATCCGGGAGGCAGCTCAGCTCAAGGTGCCATGTTCAATGTTCTTAGTTGCAGGGGACAGAGCCCACCATCCCTTGCGGGACTCGAGGAATCGAACTGGCAACCTTGTGGTTGAGAGCCCACGGGCCCATGTGGGAATCGAGCCAGCAGCCTTCAGAGTTAGGAGCACGGAGCTCTAACCGCCTGAGGCACTGGGCCGGCCCCTAATGCGTCTTTTTAAAAATTAATATAAGACCCGGTCTTATTTTAATATAATATAAGACCCGGTCTGTAATATATAATTAACATAATATAATATTATAATATAAGACCGGGTCTTATATTAATTTTTGCTGCAAAAGATGCATTAGAGCTGATGGTCCGGCTAGGTCTTATTTTCGGGGAAACATGGCAACTTGATGTCAGCAAAAGCTTTGACTCTTTTGGCTATCTTGAAGTTGGATAAGCTTTTAAGACAGACTCTAACAGCATGATATACATACACAGATATATGTGCACACACATACAGAGGGTGCCAAAAAGAGGGTCCCCAAAAAATGTATATACATTTTAAGAAAGGCAAAAACTATATTAAAATTATGCTAATGGTAACCACTTTGAGCGCCTCTTGTAATTGCAGAAGTCAAACATGACTTGTATTCATCTTTTGTTATCGGTATATATTGAGTATTAAATTTTAATACAGTTTTTTTCATTTCTTAAAATGTGTATACATTTTTGGTCACCCTCTGTGTATACATAAATATAGTATATATGTGTATATATATATATATATATATATATATATATATATATATATATATATATGTATATTTCTCACATACTTTTCAATATGTAGAAATGTTATCAATTTTAACCACACTCAATACCCCCATGTTGTTCCTTCCATATTTTTGACTATCAGAGGCTTGTAGTGTGATAAGCTGGAAGTATGGGCTGAAATCCATTAGAAAACCAATTTCTACTAACTATAAAACTCATATACAGTGGTGTGGCCTTGGGTGACACTGAGTTCTTTGTCCCCAGGAGGCTTTCCAGCACAAGAGGGTCGGGAATATGTCGGCGGGGTGGGACCTCTCTGTTTTGTGAAAGAAAGCCCTTTATGGTTGTATTCTTTGTTACCCGTTAGTGGTCATTTTGAATTTCATGATATCAGTGTTTTTTGTGCCTCTGCCTGTGTAGGAGGCTAGAAGTTTCTGCCTTGTCCCCTTAACCAAATTCTCTTTTTGTGTACGTCTGTTCTTTACTGAGAATTGCTGTAATACCATGATTAGGATTTGACCTTTCACAGAACCCAAATTAATTTGATTGAAACAAATACCGATTTTTCAGATGCCTGATGCTGTAATAAAAGGATCTTGATTTTTTCCAACCTAAGTAATGATTCTCCTTTTGATGTTTTAACTGCCATGGTGTATGTCTCAAATTTGTCCAATTGCCGAGCCCTCCTCAGGGTACCCAGAAATGTTTCAGCATCAGTTTGGGGTACAGTAGAACCAGTGAGCACTGTTCCTTACACAGTTTGGCTTGGGGATGTGGGGAGAATTTTTGCTGCTGTTATTGATGTTTGTATTAGCTTAACTGTGATTTCTGCACATATATAAGGGGACAACTTTTACTGAGCCTCTTAATTAGGAGCTCTTATGGGGTAGTAGAGAAAACAGCTGTTACTACCCTTTTTCCCCGAAAATAAGACCTAGCTGGACAATCAGCTCTAATGTGTCTTTTGGAGCAAATATTAATATAAGACCCAGTATTATATTATACCCGGTCTTATAGTAAAATAAGATCGGGTCTTATATTAATTTTTGCTCCAAAAGACACATTAGAGCTGATTGTCTGGCTAGGTCTTACTTCAGGGGAAACACTGTACGTCATATAGGCACAATGACCAGATCTATAGCCTTTTCTCTTTCAAGTTATGTTTATCAAACACAATTGATACCCAGCTGTCACTTTTTAATTTTGTTTTGTTGTAGGTGAGATATTTTCAAAGTGTATCTTTCATTTATTTTAAATATGAACCTTTGTTAAAAGATTTTTAAAAGTTGATGTGATTGTGCTGTTCATCAGTTAATCATTGCTGCTCACTTTAAAAACATGTGTGATTATACGGTGACTAAAAGTCATCCCCACTCCCTTCCCGCTTCCTGACCAACTGCTGCTCTTAAACTCCTTGTCTCTGTTTCATCACTTCCCACACTGGTTTGGCTTCTGCCCCCACTGTTCCGCTGACACTGCTCTTACCGAAGTCACCTAGGACCTCCGTGTGGCCCACCCCAATGGACTTAATGTCTGTCTTCCTTGACATTAACTCTGCTGGAGTATTTGCTAGTGTTCACTTGTTCCTCTTTTCCTCTTATTCCTGTGGCATTTCCTTTGTAGACTCTTTCATCAGCTCCTCCTCCTCTACCAGCCCCTTCGTGTTGGCTGTTAAATGTTGGACTAAAACCCCAGTCCTATATCTGTCGTCCTCTTCCCATGTTATCTGCTCCCCAGGTAGTCTCATCTGCACCTGACTCAGCCACCTTCTGACTGCCTAGTGTGTGTCTCCAGCTGAGACACCCTCCCCCTTCCTTGAGCTCCAGATCCCACATACTCCACGGTGCATGTGTCATGGGTGCGTCCAACTCAGTGTGTCCCAAACTGAGCTGCAGATCTGTTCCCTGTCTCACTGAATGGTCCTGCTGTCCACCTGGTTGCTCAGGCCAGCTTACCTGCCTAGGTCCCAGGGCATTTTAGGCTCCTCTTAGTCTTTCATCTCCCTTCCTCCCAGTCTTCTTAGTTACTAAATCCTTCTAAAGGATAATACCTTCTAAAAATCTCTATCTCCCTGTGTCTACTCTCTTAAATTAGGCCCGAAACTCTTAGTGCCTGAATGACTGCAGTGGCCTTCTATCTGCCCTTTTCAAGCCTCTTCAGTCTAGATCTGTCTTTCTAAAGTAGAAATCTGATGTCAAGCCCCTGCTTATAACCCTTCTATGACTTCTTTTTGCTTTTGGGATAAAGTCTAACTCCCTTTCTCAACATGCAAGGTCTTTTATGATTTAGCTCCTGCCGACCTTTTGCACTTCTACTCTTGTCACTTTATACCCCAGCCATGCCAAACTCCGTGTAATTCCCTTAATGGGTTGTGTTCTCTCACTCTTCTTTTACTGGATATGTACTACTATTCCTCCTACCTGGAAAACCTTTTACTTTGTTACCTGCTTAGGTGACACCTCTGGAAAGACTTCCCTAATGTCCCACTCCCTTAGGCTTACTTAGGTACCTCTTTTCTGTTTTTAGAACACCTGTATACATATATATCATGTTATAATTGTTTATTTGATCTGAGAGCTACTTGAAAGAGGATACTTGTTTTCAACTCTGAACTCTAGGGGCCTACTTAGCGTAGTGCTCCATTCACATATATTAAAAGAATGGCTGGCTAGTTAGAGTGAAAGTAGACAGGAAGGTAAAATGTAACTAATGGGAGTATCTGTGCATCTTGGAGTTAAGGAGAAGTTCCAGAAGTTTGAGTTTAATTTGCAGTTGAGGTATAGCTATACAATGGAATATTATTTGACCAAAAAAAGGAATTAAGTTCTGATTCATGCTACAACGTGGATAAACCTTGAAAACATTATGCTGAGTGAAAGAAGTCAGACATAAAAGGTCACATATTGTAGGATTCTATTTATATGAAATGTTCAGAATAAGCAAAACTATATATAGAGAAAGTAGATTAGTGGTTGTCAGGGGCTGGGAGTTGAGGTGGGGGAAAGAGTGACTGCTAATAGATTTGGGGTTTCTTTTTGGAGCAATGAAAATTTTGGAATTAGATAGTAGTGATCAGTATGCAGCTATGTGAATATACTAAAAGCCACTGAATTATACAGTTTAAAAGGGTACACTTGGTGGTATGTGAATTATATCTCAATAAAGCTGTTAGTAAACAGTTTGGTCAATATGGGTTTATAGTACTTAGAACATTATACATATTTGAATATCATTATGAGGATCCAGGTAAAATTATGGCAAAGTACTGATATTATAGTTCCAGAATCAAGACTTCTATTCCATGTTTTGATTTTGAAGCATATATTTTAAATTAAAATCTGACCTTTTCAGCGTAGAAGAGCTCAATTCATCTACAAATATTGTTGACTTTCTAATTTGTTAAATGTGTATTATTTGGCCAGCCATGTGTTTTAGGAATAACTTGAGACATGTGTGTGTTTAACAGTCTTGTGAATTGATGAATGGAGGTGGTAAACACATTTCTAACATGATTACACTGTCAGGTTGGGACACATTGGAGCATGTTCTGTGTACAGATGATTTGAAGGTATTTTCTCATTTTGTTACCGTCCTAATCATTTATTCATATCTTGATCTAGAAATGCAATGATATGTGTTGTTACCCTAGGGAATATTTTTTCTCTCCTGTC
Organism: Rhinolophus sinicus; assembly: GCF_057876585.1. Lineage (NCBI taxonomy): Eukaryota > Metazoa > Chordata > Mammalia > Chiroptera > Rhinolophidae > Rhinolophus > Rhinolophus sinicus. The sequence continues at coordinate 97,277,535 of NC_142518.1, forward strand.
TCACTAGATTATATGAATATTGGACTCTTAGATTTGTGAATTTAATAATCCTTTAAAATGTAACTGCATTCTGTATAAAAATTGATTCTGAACCACAGGGGGCTATCATAAGAGATTTTCTGTTACCAACCCAAAGGTATGTGTGGGGTACAAAAGAAGTAATTTCTGTCCAAAAGAAGAGCTAATATTGTTCTTTTATTATTCCTAGGTCTTTTGGTGGGCCTTGTGCTTCGATATGGCATCCATGTTCCAAGCGATGTAAATAATGTGACCCTGAGCTGTGAAGTGCAGTCAAGCCCGACTACCTTATTGGTCAATGTTAGTGGAAAATTTTATGAGTATACGCTGAAAGGAGAGATTAGTTCACATGAACTCAATAACGTTCAGGATAATGAAATGCTTAGAAAGGTAAGTTCTTAGTTAACGGAAGTCTTTGGATTTTTTTTTTTTTAATATATAACTAGCAGCAAAATGATTCAGGAGAAAAAGTAAATAACGAATTTTTAATGATACTTAAAAATAATTAGTCTTTTAAATGGAGTAAAACCTCACCAAATGTAATGTTAAGGAAATGGACATGTCTGTACATTTCGTTTTCTGACTGAGGCTAAGTACTATAACCCTTTTAGTTTCACTCTGTGATATTTGCAGTTGTAATAAATGGTGACCAGTATTGAGTTAAGCATAATTTATGAGTGTTTCTTTCAATTTGCAGCTGGTCCTTAGAGTTTTATAGTACTTCAGCACATTGAGTTTATTTGATAATACCTAAAATATTCTATTAATATTTCTTTGAATTCTTTCTTGCCTTGATGGTATTCTGTACCGAGGACAATTTAATCTTTCTTTGATTCATAATCTGGCACAGCTTCAGGGGCTCAGTCTGAGTACCAATTATTGTACCATGCTGTATGTAAAACTTTGTGTAGGAGGTTGGCTTGCAGTCTTACCAGCTCCCAGACATTGTTGGAGCTGCTTTCCCCTGTCTCCCTCGTAGTTTCTGTGCTGAAGGCTCTCAGGGTCTCTTTGTTTCCGCCCACCCTTGGCCATTTCCCTCCATTTCTGTCTTCTACATTGGCAGTGCTTGGCTTTTATAACTACTTGATTGTGTTCCTGGCCATCTTGAATGCTTTTTAAAATTTCATATGAACTTCAAGTTTACTTTGCAGCAAGAGTTCTTTCCACCTGTGGAAAATTCCAGTTCCTTAAAAGTTCTAGTAAATGAACTTTTAGCATGGGTATGTGTGTAGCTGCTTTGTGTTTATGTCAAATCCTACACTACTGCCTTACGAACAGAAAGAGGTGTCTGTATTATTCTAGGGAGTAAGTATTGAAAGAAATGGGCTGTCCGGACTAGAAATCTGAGTTGTGCAGAAACTTTTTACCATAATATTATATTATATACCTTTAGAGATGTTACGTGGGCAAGAAGAAGGACTGTGTCCTCTTGCCAACAATAATGTCGTATCCCACAATTTTATGTTACCAGTTTTGGGTCTCTTATTTAATGCAAAGATATGTTCATGCTGTCTCCTATTTTTAATATCATAGTATTTTAACACACTTTCTACAGATATGACTTAACTGGTTGTTCCAAATCTATCTCCTTGTTGTTTGGTTGAGAAGTAGAACAACAGCAAATCCTATATGAAACATTTTTCAGTTACCACTATAAGATTCTTACCTTTCACCAGTTTAACATTTCATCTTTTTTCCTTTTGATAACGTGATAATGTAATATGAGGTCTTCTAAGGGAATTCATCTAAAAGAATTCTTTATTTCAACAGGTTACTTTTGATCCGGAAGTATTTTTCAACATATTACTTCCTCCTATCATATTTTATGCAGGATATAGTCTAAAAAGAGTAAGTGCTTTTGTATTTCATATACTTTCAACAACCTGAAACCCCACGGGCTTTATCATCTTTGACACTTTTAGAAACAGGCAGTTCTTTCCAGGTTTCCCTTCCTTTTCCTCTCCTTATCCTTTTTAGATGCTGAAATTTATGCCTGTACAAAAATTCGCTCTTATTTCCTTTAATGAATAATGCATTTAATATTAGTTCAGCACAGTAGAATAGAAAACCTTTTCTTTTTCAAATAATTGGTAAGCATTCTAACACAGTGTAACCTTGTCTTTTGTCAGAGACATTTCTTTCGAAACCTTGGGTCTATTCTAGCATACGCTTTTCTTGGAACAGCAATTTCTTGTTTCGTAATTGGGTAAGTACTTGAAGTTTAAAACACTTTTTAGCCTTCAAATTATGGTTTTAAAATAATGCATATTTGATGTATGCAGTATTGTATTCCTGAATGTGTCAGTAAAATGCGTTCAACATAGAGAAGTCGTTTGAGTTTTCCTTAAGGCCAAGGTATTACCATATTTATAACTGAGATGAATTAAATTTGGGATTAGTCACAAAGTAGACACATCTTATTCTTACTGTATTCTTTTTTTTCCTTTCCTAGTCCCTTTTTTTTGAAGAAAAAAAAAAGTTTATTGGGGTGACACTGGTTAGTAAAGTTATATAGGTTACGGAGAACAATTTTGAAATATATCGTCTATATATCACATCTTGTGTTCACCACCCAGAGTCAGTTCTCCTTCCATCACCATATATTTGATCCCATTTACCCTCATTATTCTTACTATATTCTGACTTCTTTAACAGTTGATGTTTTTCTAAAGTAGAAATATATTTATTGAACAGGTCAATAATGTACGGCTGTGTGACACTGATGAAAGTGACAGGACAACTTGCAGGAGATTTTTACTTTACAGATTGCCTGCTGTTTGGTGCCATCGTATCAGCAACTGACCCAGGTATGTTTTACATGAGAGTGGGGTTTAAGTACTTAAGGAACAGTGTTTTGCCAGCAAAGCACATGTGGGTAACTCTTCATCTGATGTGTAGATTTCAGGACTGGGTACTTCCCATAGTACTGTACTTTCCAGTTATAGAGGAAAAAATGAAATTCATGGTTCCTTTTGGTTTAAGCACACATTATTTTGTCTTTATTTTGTCTTTAACTTTATTACATTTGCCTGTTACTGGTTCATAATTTGATGCTGTTTAGATACATGCTATAAGGTATTTTCTTCAGAATTCTAGATTGGTCTCTATTTCTAGGGATTGGGTATAGGAGATGAACTAGATTAGTTAAAATGAGTGATAACAATATACTTCCTTTCAGGTTTCAAGAAAACCAGTTCCCTAAAAATCTTCTGTTTGCATTCAGCTATCTGCATTTAAGAGTAAGAAAAGAAGTGTTTAAATGATTGTTAGAAGGCAGTTGTGCTACTGCAAGTGTGACTTGGGTCACTGGTGGGCTTTCATATACAAGAAAGGATTGTTTTTCTAAAATTTGCCTTATTAATATAAAATGATTTGGGTATTAACAAAGCTGGAGAGTAAATTTAATTGTACTGAGTTAGGTCGTAGTTTTCCAAATATAGTATTGGTGGGCTTACAGATACATTCACATTAGGCATTTAGAGAATATATAGGCTGAAGAGAAAGGGATAGGAGCACAGACTGCAGTTTTTGAACTAAGGATTCGCGTTTTCTTTAACTAGACTTTAGCACTTGGTAAAGGTTTATTCTGTTGTACCTTTTGACCTTGTAAGTTAATTACCTTCTCTAATTGCCATCCAGCACAATTAAAGGTAGGATCCTAAGGTTATCTCTCAATTTCTGGGTTAACTCTGATAGCAGAGGGCATTATAGGAAGTAGGAAAAGATGTTTTACACGCGATAAGAAATGCTTTGAAAAGACCAGAAGACATTTTAGAGAGGCATTTGTGTAGTTTAGCATTTTTCAAACTGAAAATCAGATTGCTTCCTTAAAACCATCAAGACTACCCCACTGTTTTTTCAGATGCTCCTATTAGCAATGTGAAGACAGGATGGCTTTTGCAAGGAGCCCGTGATCTCTCTTTTCTGAGTCCTCTCACTAGAAGCAAGCTCCTTGACTGAAAGCCTATGAGAAATCTTAAGTCAATAGGACTGGCTACATTGCTTCAACCTTTTGGTTTTGTTTTGGTAGAAGTATTGCCTGAATGGCTCAAGCAAAAATCTTTTGCTTAGATAAAGTTGGGAAGTTATATCTCTTCTGAATTATAAAGGCATTTGCCTGTATAAGAATTCTTTTATTTTGCGATTGTTCACTTGATAGAAGGGTGAGCTATAGGTTCTCTTCAAAATTCTGCGGCATTGCTCATGCCCTCTTTTTCTCCTTCTCTTGGTAAGCTTTGGTATCAGCATATTCCAGATGAAATGCTTTGCAGTAGAAACTATATCTTTTAAATGTAAGTTTCCTGTTTTCTGGTTGGCATTTGAAGAGGCTCTCCCATCTCCGGTTATAATAATCTATTGTGTCTGTTTGGGTTTATTTAGTGAGCTGTATGTGACTCAGCAATTAAGGTTATAATGCAACTTCAATCTCATCTGCTTTTCTAAGAATTCTCATATAATTGTTTCCTAAAAGAAGGGTTTTGTTTTTTTCTTAAGCTGTAATAGCTTGATAGTTGGCTTCTTCTTAAGTTAAATATAGCAGCTGTAATTTGGTCATAAATTTTATCCCAACCAAAAACCAAACTTGTGTTTTCATTTCCTACTGTCTTTGCTAAACCAGTGTGCTTGACATTTGCAAGTCAAATAGAAGTAAGTTATAAGGCTCCAAGGAAAAAATGAAGTTTGCAGCAGGAAATGCTTTTCATAATATTCTTCTTCAAAGATGAATGATCACCTGGTCTGTAATAAATTCTGAATACATTCTTTATGGAAAAGAAAGGTACAAGACAAGATTATTAGCATTCACATGAAGAATATAGGCCAACTCAGTATTCCAAGGTTATTTTCAGCTGTTTGTAGGAGAAAGGAGATATTACCTGTACACATTTAGGGAAAAGAAAAATACATAAAATTACTGAATCTTTCATATGGTAAGAGAATGTTTATTTATTAAGATTGAATTTTGAGACAAAGAAATGAATTTCTAAATAACTATTATAATCATCTGTGGAGTGGAATATGTTATATTTGTAATGTCTAAATATTCCTCTGCCTCTTTCTACTTGCTAGTGACTGTTCTTGCCATATTCCACGAGCTTCAAGTTGATGTTGAACTCTATGCACTTCTTTTTGGTGAAAGTGTCCTCAATGATGCTGTTGCCATAGTGCTGTCTTCGTAAGTGTTTGTTTTCTTACTATATTTTGTATGTTGAATGTTAGGGTACTAGGAACTGAAAGTCACTTATTGAATGAGGTGTATTAGGAACTCAAACATTCAAAAGAATGAGGCATTCTTTTACTCTTGAAGAATTGCACACTTACGAATAACATGGAAAGTGCAGGGAAGAAAAAAGAAGGGAAAAATGTACTCCTAACACAGAAAGACAATTACTGTAAACATTCTAAGACATTTCCTTATATTCTTTTTTCTATGCATAGTATTTTTAAGTGATTGTTATTGTAGCATATAATTTTATATTCTGTTCTATCATAACATGAACATTTTGAATTAAAGTAAATTTTTTTAGGTAATATATTCACATCGTTCAAAACTCAGTGCTATATAGAAAGGTAAATGTTGAAAAGTCAGATTCCTACTCCTGTCCTCATCCACTTCTGCCCTTACTCCTGGCCTGTCCCTCCAGCTCCTTAGAGGTAACCATTTTTGTTAGTTTCTTGTGTATCCTAGTATTTCTTTATTCAAATGAAAGCACACATATAAATGAATATCCTTATTTGCCACTTCTTATTTTAAAAGTAGCATGCTATATGTGTTCTATACCTAGCTTTCTCTCACATAACTGTATTCTGGAGATCTTTCCATATCAAAACAGAGAGTTTTCTCATTCTTTGTTTGCAGCTACATAGTGTTCTACGTACTAGTACACTATGAACTGAACTATACCTTATTTAATCAGTCTCTTATTGTTGGAAACAATCCAAATAATGCTGCAGTGAATACATTTGTAATTTTGTTAGACATTGCTAAATTGCCCCCCAAAGGGGTTATACCATTTTGCACTTGAAACCACTGAATTATGGGAGTACCTATTTCTTCACAGCTTTGCCAACAGAATATTTGTCAGACTTCTGTAGTTTTGCTAATTTGATGATTGAGAAATATCTTATTGTAGTTTAATTCATATTTCTGTTATTTAACATAATCATTTCAGAAACTTTTAATTTTTAGAAGTGTTAATACTTTTTAAAGACAATTGAAATGAGCAATATTTTAATCTAATTATAAAGATTACTATACAAGTTAATAGAAGGTGTTTGCAGGTGAAAGAAGGGATCTCAACCTCTGAGGGGCTCAATCCTGCTGACCAACTCCTACTAAGCAAATATCTAACTCTGTTGCCTTTACTCCATGCCAGAACTTTCTATGAGGATAAAAAGTAAAAAGCCCTTCACATTTTCTCTTTAGTTTTATTTCTCTCCTTAATTTCTATTTTATTAATTATAAAAGAGTAATCAGTCACTGACTCTGGTTTGCGTAGCTTGGGTGCCCCCATTGTCTTACTGCCAAGTGAAAAATTATACTTTCTGAGATGTAACACTAATCTCTTAAATGTTGTATATAAAGAGATGCAAAAGGTCAAATCCTTTTTGTGAATGTGATGTATGTAAATTCCATCCCCTCTGTCATATCTATTGCCTGACTTTTTTTGTAGCTATCTACAACTAATGTAAATTTGATTTAAGAAATCAAGCCTAAAGGCTAGAACTAATATTGATACTGAACACATGTGACTTCAATGACAGTAGGTACAAAGTAAAAGCTTTATATTACTTAAAGGGAGGAAGAAATGGATAGTGTAGTTGTAACTCAGGTATTATAAAAAAAAATGAAGCTACAAAGATTGTTGAAGCTTTCAGCACATAGGAACATGTAAGATCACCAGTGCTATCAGATGAAAAGAAAAAAGTACAGGCAGTTACTTTTATCATCAATTCCCCATCCTAAATAATTATTCTGCTACTTATTCATCTTACTAATAAGTGTTCCTTCCTCATTGCCCTAATGGATGAAGAGTCAGAAAAATCTCTGTTCTGGTTCTATCTTAAACTGATGTGCCCTGTGCCTTAATTTTTCCATTGGTAAAGTAACTTACTTTCTGTAACTTCAAAAACAGTTAAGTAGTATTAAAGGAAAAATAACTCACTGAAAAATTTTGAGTTTGGGGGTATACATATTAGTGCTAGTGAAGGATAAATGTGTTAGAAAGAGAATGCCCTTCCCAAAACACTTCTCACAAAACACCATGCTCGTCTGTCTATTGCAGCCTTTCTCAAACGGGGTTCTGTGAGAGAAAAAGCCTTATAGAAAATGATTCGAGTGATTCTTTTCTAATTCTCCTAAGGATGGTGCATAGCTAGTATTATTCTAGATTCACAAGAGATGAGTTAACTCATTACATAGTTTGGTGGAACTCTAGTGGAGATGAGAAGGACTGCGTCTAGAGATTATCATATCAGGGAAATTATTAACTGTGTGTCTTAATGGAGGTGAGCAAATGAGTTCCTGCCCAAACAGCGAAGGGAAACCAGTTGTGTTGCTGGCTGTAGGAGGTTACTAGCTGGAGTGCTCAGTGATATGTTTATCATCATCTTTCATTTGCCTTTTAAAGTACATTAGGTAGAGCTAGTCTACTTTGTGTTGAGTTCTGTTAGTTTGATGATTCTCTAATGTATATACTCTATAGAAGTAGCCTTGCACAAAGCGGGGAACCCCAAACAGAAGTACTTCTGTTTGGCAATGAACAGGTTAAGGCAGCCCGTCTTGAAATTTATGTTGGAAGTTGTTTTTGTTTGTTTCTTGACCTGTTAGAGTACCATTTCCCCGAAAATAAGACTTAGCCAGACAATCAGCTCTAATGCGTCTTTTGGAGCAAAAATTAATATAAGACCCGGTCTTATTTTACTATAATATAAGACTGGGTGTGATATGATATGATATGATATGATATGATATGATATGATATGATATGATATGATTGATATGATATGATATGATATGATATCATACCAGGTCTTATATTAAGTTTTGCTCCAAAAGACATACTAGAGCTGATTGTCCGGCTAGGTCTTATTTTCGGGGAAATACGGTAGCAGTACTTTTTTGTTAATGTTAATACTTTTAATATGGTGAGAGGGTGGAGTTAAACTGATTCCCTTATACATCACTGTAGGAGGTAGATCTATCTGTACTGATACAGTGTAGTATATATATCTAGTTAGAGATAAAGCCTAAGCTTCACAGTATTCTGCTGAATGGATATATCATAATTAGCCTGGAGACCTAATTTCATACTAGTTTATAATATGTTTTTAGGGTCATTTACATTTTGTAAAAGAGGAAGTACAGTGAATAAACAAATATGACAGACCGTTTAAGTTTACTAGTTACCAGAGATATACATGTTAAAATATGTGGCCATTTTTACCGATTCTGTTAATAAGACAATTTTGTTAATGAAAGTAGTTACTGCTGGTAATGGTCTAGTGCAGTCCTTCTTAACTAGGGGCAATTTTGTCCCCCTGAGGGGAGATTTGGCAATGTCTTGGAACATTTTGGTTGTCATGAATGGGAGGAGATTGCTACTGGCATCTAGTGGGTAGAGGCCAGGGGAGCTGCTAAATATCCTTCAATACACAGGACAGCACCTACCATCCAACAAGTAAATTAGCTGGCCCCAAATACCAATGCCAGGATTGAGAAACCCTGGTATCATAAAACAAGATCACTTGTATGTTGGTGTTAACATTGAAATTGGTATTATGTACTATTCTATATTTTATTTTTTGTCATTATTTATGATAATGCAATTAATACATGTTTGTAACAAAATTCAAAGTATTTGGCTTAGAAAGTAGGAAATTCTTGAAATTTCAGCTCTTAGAAATAACCACTAGTAAGGTTTTCATCTAGACTTTTTCCTTTAGGATAGTAACATATATGTAAATATTAACAATTTTTAAGCTAAAAGGGAAGAGTACTATGCATACTGTCCTGTAACTTGCTTTTTTTACTTGGACATTGTACTATATTAATACCTATATTATCCCATTATAAGGATGCACTACAAACTTATATCTCCAGTGCCTTGTTGATTCATGTTTGGTGTTTTGTAATATTATTGTGAATAGCACTGCAGTGAACATACTTATATGTAAATCTCTGAATCCTTGAGATTATTTCTGCACATTTTTTAGAACTAGAATTTCTAAGTCAATGGATGTGATCACTAAAAAATTGAGAGATATAATCATATTTCTCTCCAAAACTGTAATACAGATCTATTTGAAAGCATTTGTGTAACATGTAAAAAGAGCCATAGGTATAGTAATACCCTATTTCTAGGAATGTAGCACAAAGAAATAGTCCAAAATTTGTAAAAAGCACAAATACAGAGGGTGCCAAAAAAGTGTATACAAATTTTAAGAAAGTAAAAACGATTAAATTTGTAATACTCAATATATACCAATAACAAAAGATGAATACAAGTCACGTTTGACTTCTGCAATTACAAGAGGTGCTCAAAGGGGTTACCATCAGCATCCAGACACTTCTGATTATAGTGAACTACTGCTTGAGCAATGTTGACCAAAGTGTCCACTTGTCTACATTTTCTGACACCCCCAGTATGTTCTTTCACACTGTTATTAATAGGAGCAAAAAAAAAAAAAAAAAAAGCAGCTTTTAAATGTGTAACAGTGGAGAAATGGTTAAATACATTGTTATGTCCATTTTTGAAGTCTGAAACACCATGGATAGAGAGACTATAATAATTCTTATGCCATAGTTGAAGCGGAATTCAAAAGCATATGTTTACTATGATTACAACTAAACATGAAAAAGAGGGGAAAGAAACACGGAAGGAAACTAAGATCTGTCAGAGTAGTGGAATGCTGGGGTGATCCCCCCCAAATTGCACATTGTATTACTTTCAGAATTTTTAAAAAAGTGGTCATAAAAAATGTTGCTGCCTCAAGATAAAATGTTGATTGATGTGGAAAAGATGAGTTAAGATTTCAATCCAGAGGCTAGTGTTTGACTAAAAAAGAAAACAAATCTCGCATTTGTTCTCAGCCCACATGCTTTTCATGTGTTCTCATGGATTTTAGTGATTAAAGCATAAAATAATGAATAGTGTGAATCTTGAATTTACATGAACTAATCTAGGGAAAGCAGTGTCAGGAGGCATGGTGTTAGATATTTTGTTCCAGGCAGCATTTTGAAGACTATTGCTAGGGAGAAAGAAGGTTGTCATAGCAATGTCCTTTCTTTTCTCCAGCCAGCTGCTATATTTTCATGTTATAATGTGGTCAGATCTCATTTATGGTGGTGGGACCCTTTATGTGTAGGTAAGAAAACCTGACATTAAAGGTCATTTTGTATTTATTAAAACAATATCAAATCTACTGGTCCCAAAACAACCTGGTTATTTTGAACATTTAAACGCAAAAGTTTAAAAATTTTCAATGCAGATCAAATGTCAGGAATTTCTGGATGCTATTACCAGAAGTTAATGTTAGTGCTATATTTTAATAAAATAGGTAAAATTAGAAAATTTTAGTTTGGTCTTAGTTGGTTTTTTTTAACTTGGAAGTATGAAAAGAACTTAGTGTACATGGTATAGCAAGCCCATTTTATAGCTTTGAATCAGAGAAACATTGCAGTAACCACAGGGAGACTTCATTATATTAAAAAAAAATGTGTGTTTTCTCTCCTTCTTTTCTTTGACATGACTTGTGTGATGTCTTTGAGTCTGGACTTTTTATGAAAACACTGGTACCTCAATTAACTGAAATGAGAACTGATTTAGTAATCACTCCGGTAGGCACTCTTGCCGGAGACCTGCTGGCAACAGTGATTTTCTCAGCTATTTCTATTTCCTGGGGTGACTACCTTAAAAGAAGCCTTTTAGACCAGGTTTGAACTGTGAGTTCAGGATGGAGAGTGTCTCCTGTAATTGCCTGTCTTGGCCTATTACAGAGTGACTTTCTTTCAGAAGCTTCAGATGGAGGATCCATTTGAGTATGCTAACAGTACTGTTCGGTGGATTCTAATTCCTTGGAAGGTCTTTCAAGCCCTTTTTCCTGTCAAAGTCCATTTCAGTGAGTGAATAGATATTAGGCATGGGGCCCATTCTGGTGTTCTAAAAATTGAAAGGGTACTTCAGTCATCTTTTTTTCCCATAGGAAAAAAAAACAAGATGTGACTGGGTTGAGTGTTGAACAATATTCTTTATATTCTTATGCCTGTGCTGGAATCAAGTGGACTTTTTCATTAGCTTGTTCACATGTGTTAGGGCTTTTAGGCACTCAGTACTAGTAAATCTTAAACAGTCACAAAAGAATAGCGCTGCACAGTATCTTGAGGCTGGAGAAAGAGGCTCAGTACAACTTTCATATAAAGGACCTTCCAATGTTCTACCTCCTGAAATTGTCATTTAAGTAAAAGCTGAATATTCTTGCTAGCTGGATCCACTACAGAGTGTTTTGGTAACCTTTTGTGCTTACTTTGGCAATTTGAATCCAAAGTTTCGCTGTTTTACCACCCTCTGGTTTCACCTTTTAAGCTATACACTAGATAATGTTTTTATTTATTCATTTTCTTATTTTCAAATCATGTTTTTAAAGTAGAAGTTGCTTCTAGAAGTGAAAGCATATTCTCTGTTTTGCAGCTCCATAGTGGCGTACCAGCCAGCAGGAGACAATAGCCACACCTTTGATGTCACAGCCATGTTCAAGTCCATTGGCATTTTCCTTGGGATCTTCAGTGGATCTTTTGCAATGGGTGCTGCTACTGGAGTGGTGACAGCTTTAATATCCTTCTATTATACTTATCTTTTCTTGTTAACCTAACAAAGTAATTGAATGCTGTGTTCCATGATATCTCTGAGTTCCATAATTGGCATTGTATTATAATTATTAACCTTATAGCCAAGTACTTGGTTTGAAAACATTAGGCAATCATCTTGACCAAGAAATAAAATAATTTAATTGTTTTGCATAGGGCTCCATGCCCTCAAACTTTCACTGCAAAAGTCTAATTAGACACAGGGACCCTTTGAGGTGAATTTTAAGGTTTTAGACTAAATTGATATAAAGGTAGAAATATTCCAAAGAGCCTCTGTGTATTCCGTGCCACTGTTCAGCCTGGCAGTCTTTTGCTCTTTGTTTAAAAGGACAAATAGAAAACATGACCATGTCGCCAACTGAACAAGATAGGGTTCCTGGGTTAGGGAAGATGGGAATTCATCTCAGCTCTCACCGATTTTTAACCTTCTGTTCCAGAGTCCTAAGCACTGCCACTAGTTTGCTATTTGAAATATTGGGTAATTCATTCTTGTATTCATTCAAAAAACATTTCTTGATTGCCTGCTACATGTCAGATGCTATGTTCTGGATATCAAAGATAAACGAGACAAACATGGTCTCTACCTTCTTGGAGCTTCTAGTATAGAAGCATTGACATTTCACCTCGTGGGACCTTGGTGTATGAAAGTGGAGGGCAGGGACAGCAGGGAAGATAAGTGGAACTGGATGATCTCTGAAGAACTTCCAGCTCTAAAACTTCTAGGATACTTTCATATAAAACAAATACTTTTTTCAAGGATCTATAAGTTTGCTATACTTCACCTTTGTGCTGGAAGAGATTTGTCTAATGACTTTTTGCAGATGAACTGAGGCACAAAGCGGCAGTATCAAGAATTCTGAAGGAGGAGCCAGGACAGTATTTCTTCCTGATGGCAAGTTCCTTGAGTGTAGGAAGTATATCTTATTAATCTTTTTGTTGAAGGACACAGTTGTTGAAGTGAATGTAAAATTCAGCCCGAGATTTGTCACAGCTTGACACAGGGCCTTCCACTGTCAACTAAAAAATACTTTTTGGACTATTGTAAGTGTGTGACGTGCCTTAGTTTCTTCATTATGGAGTGCTCCACATCACAAAGCTATTAGTGGATCAAATAAAAGTGAAATCTCATCTAAATGAAATTGTAATAAATGTAAATTGCTATAATTATGGAAGCTGTCTTGCTTTGGGTCACACATTTATAGTCCGAGTTGGCATGTTGTGTGTCTCATCGTTGCTCCTATCTCTACCCATCCTTTCCTGCATGGTTTCTGGCAAGGCTTGTGATATCCATAAAACAATTGGATTGACTAAGCTGTAAGACTTCCTTCTAGTAGGTATGGCTGCTCACTCCTCAGTAAAATGCTCATTTGAAGAGCTTCTTCACTCTGATGCCATTATTCTGTGACTTTTGTGTTAGAGGCTGGAGAACCCTTCTTTTGCTTTCATGGTTGGCTTGCTTTGCCTATTATTTTTTTCTAGTCAGACTTCTGTATTATGAGATCTTGTTACCAACCTTGACAGTCTTACGTGACAAAGTTCACCAAGTTACGGGAGTTCCAGTTGTTGGAGACAGGCTTGTTCTTCTTGATGTCCTGGAGTACCTTCCTCTTGGCCGAAGCATGGGGTTTCACAGGTAGGTTACTTCCTCCTTTTGATTGTAAACCCTTATACCGACTTTGCCAGTGATTTTTTTCTGCAAGTGGACCAACTCCTCAAGTACTTGAACACACTTGTTGGGGTTAGGATTTATGCTGTCACTTTAGAATGTAAAAAAGATTTTCAACGGAAGTGGTTCCTCTCAACAAAGTAAGTCACAACTGAAAATGTCAACACTGAGTAAATAATCCACTTCTGTAAAAGAAGAGCCTCAGTAGAAAATTCGGCAACTTTCTTTATGTGAACTTCGAACTCGTTGTCTTTATAGGTGTGGTTGCAGTGTTGTTCTGTGGCATCACACAGGCCCATTATACATATAATAATTTGTCCACGGAGTCTCAGCATAGAACTAAACAGGTAAGAGAAATGTTCTAGTTTGTGAATAAACTTTTCCTCCCTGCAGCAAAACAGAAGTCCTTTAATACTGAAAAAATAATTCTTGATCTGTTCAAAATGATGTCTACTCGTTTCATCTCCTCTTCTTTTGACTCCAGAAGTAAATGGGATTGGCAGGTTGAAGGGTGACAGCTTTTCGGGTAGACATAGGTCAGCAGAATAGCCAGGGGTTATTGTTACTATTGTGGCTCCAGTTAGCTTCCTTTCCTGTTTTGCTAATCTAATGGCTTTTAAGAGGAATGTTTTAGAAGCTCACTCAGGTCTGACTAGAACTGTTGCTGTGTGACATAGGTAGGATTAACTTCTGATCTGACTAGATCTGCTGCTGGGTGATAACAGAGAAGATGAACTTCCTTCAGTCTTCTTCAGGCACTTCGAAGCTGCTGTGTTTCCAGAAATGTCAAAACATCAGTGGTTGGGCTTCATATGGTACTGAATGCTCAGCCGTGCAGGGTACCTGAAGGGAATTATAAAGGAAATAGGCATAGCATTTTCTAGTCTTATGAGGTTTATGGGACAAAGACATGACAAATATGTAATGTCTGCAATAGAAACAGGTGCATACTTGATTATGCTTACATCTAGAGTTAGAAGCTTTAAGTTTTGCCACATGATTACAACACAGTGACATTAGCATGGAAAGGACTCATGATAAAGCAGGAGCAAAGGTGCTTTTTCTCCCCCCCCCCTTCTTTCACCTTCCCCCACCACTCTGGTTCAAGCCGTTGTTTCTCAGTCTAGTTGTGTAGGACACAGCTCCCTGGCCCCTGCTGGTGTTATGAGCCTTGCACTCCCCCCGGCTGAGACAGTCGGTCACCAGTCGTCGGTCAGCCGCTCACAGCAGCTCTCACTGGCTGCCCGCTGCTCACAGCAGCCCAGCTCCAGGGAGAGCCATTGTTCACATTGTAGCTGTAGAGGGCGCAGCTCACTGGCCCATGTGGGAATCGAAGCGGCAACCTCGGCGTTAGGAGCGCGGCACTCCAACCACCTGAGCCACTGGGCTGGCCCACTTTTTCTTTTTTCTGTAGCCACAAATTTAGTGCATAACTTGTGTTTTTTCTCAATACCTCAAAAGAGATTAGGCTCCTCCCCTCAAGCATATACATTGAGATTACAAATCCCTTCTACAAATTAATTCAGTACAATAAGTATAGAGAAGAAAATCAGCTGGTGGGGGTAGGTTCACATTTTTCTAGGCAGTGGGATGGGGAATTAAAAAAACTAGGCATATTTAGTCTCATTGATATGAAGTTTGTGTACATTAAAAAAACACTAATAGAACTTTTAGTTGTGTGTTTCAGATTATATGTCATATAAGAGGTCAGAGAAGGGGGAAATGGTTTGAAGCTTGAGAAGCTGGAAAGTTATTGTAGAGGAATTGGTGAGCCTAGAAAGCTGGGAAGGATTCAGAAAAGCCTAGGGGAAACAATACTGGTACCAGCAGGAATAAAAAGGCAGCTAACGTTCTCGAATGGAAGGCAGTGAAGTGCAGAGCAGGGGTTGGCAAACATCAGCCAGGCCTCCCTGTGAGGTCTACGAGCTAAGGATGGTTTTCACATTTCTAAGTGGTTGGAAACAAAAGAAGAAGAATATTTTGTGAGATGTGAAAGTTATATGAAATTGTGATATTAGTGTCCATCAGTAGTTTTATTGGCACACAGCCACGCCTGTTTTGTAATGTATAGGCTGTGGCTGCTTTTGTGTTACAGCTGCAGAACTGAGTGGTTGTGACAGGGACCGTGTGGCCTGCAAAGCCTCAAATATGTACTGTCTGGCCCTTCACAAGGAAAGTTTCCCGATCCCTCGTGTGGATTAAAGCAGGGACTCAGGAGTCACTGTTTTGTTCCAGATCCTGGTTCCACTATTGGCTGGCTGTGTGACCAGGGGCAAGTTACGTAACTTCTCTGTGCTTTAGTTTTGTCATCTTGAAAATGAGGATGATAATAGTACCTACCTCACAGAGTTGCTGTGAGATTAAAACGAGATAATGCACGTCAACTTCGTAGCATAGTGTTGGGCTCATAGTAAAAACTGGATAAAGTTTAGCTATTATCATTAAACAAATAAGTAAGTAATAATAGCATATTAAGTCATTTAAAGTAAATTAAATGTACACTTATTTTTTATTCCCAGTTTTCAGTAATAAGGCAACGCTGGTTTATAAAGATTAACTAACTAACTTGCCCAAAGCCACACAGCAAGTGCAGAAGACATTTTGACTCCTGACCCTGTTTTGTGGGGCAGAGGGCTCGTGCTAAAGAGCAGTGGTAGATAACTCTGGTGGATAGAGGGATGTCGGGTCACGGGGTCCTTGAATTCATTCATTCATCAAGTCTCATATCTCTGCCCTGTTACTAACACTTGATGAGGCAGTGATGTGAATGGGTGGGGGGTGAGCAGGCAGCTGGACAGGGGACAGCACAAGACAATAATGCACAAGCCCTTACTCCCTAAATGAGGGCTAAGATTTCACGGAAAAAGTGAAATCACACAGCGATGGGGCAATATGAGAGTTGTCATGAAGCACTCTGTGCCAGGACAAAAGAATTTGAACTGGATCTTACAGCTCGTGAAGAGGGAAGTGCCTTGAAACTGCCATATTTAGAGCTATTCATTGGATGGGGTGTAGAAGATGGGTGGCAGGCATACCAGTTAGGGTCCTTTTGTAGCACGATGGGTGGGAAGTGAAAGGGAGACGAAGGCAGTGGCAGGGACAACAAGGAACGTTCCAAAAGAAAAACTGACAGGTTTTGGAGGAGGAGGAAAAGAATGACTGGATATGGGGAGGGGAGAAGGAAAGCTGATTGGGGAAAGTGAGAGGCAACATTTCTGGCTTTTTCTGTGGGACTGGACGTGACATCTCTACATTTGTTCCCCTCTGAATCATATATTTTGGGGGATGTATATGAACTTTACATATTTGAAGTGTGTTTCATTATCTTAGTAATACTCATATTTTCAAATTATGTAACTTATTTACTGGACTAACCTTTTAAAATTTCGTTCCAGTTGTTTGAGCTTCTAAATTTCTTGGCAGAGAATTTCATCTTCTCCTACATGGGACTGACACTGTTCACCTTTCAGAACCATGTCTTTAATCCAACATTTATAGTAGGAGCATTCGTATCCTTTATTATGTGTTCAATTTTGAAAACTTTTTTGAAAATTGAGATTCAGGTGTGTTTTCCTCTGAGTATAACAAGTAAGGATTTTAACTGTTTTTTCCTACTCTGTTTTATTTATTCTATTTTCATTTTTGTTTATTGCACAAATCATACCGACAGATTGAAATGACAGAAAAAAAATCTCCTACCATTGTGCCAACCCCAAAAGATAAAACTGTTTGTCCTCTCTTACTAAACGGAAGAAAGAGTAGCAGTGCGGTCTATGCCACAGGGCTGTAGTTGAAAGATGATAAAAGGCGGAAGGAGGCTGCCTCTCTCTCTCTCTCTCTCTCTCTCTCTCTCTCTCTCTCTCTCTCGTTGAGTCTTCAAAACCCGGTTGAAAGGGAGAGGCTGAGTACATGAAAGAGAGCAATCAATACTGCCAGCATCATGAGAAGGCAAGAGGAGATGAAATCCAGAGCATGCGAGGAGGGATTGGCCTTCAGTGGGAGGAGGCACCGCTCCACCATGGTTCCAGGGCAGGACAGGTTATGTAGAGATGAAGGTACATTTGCGAGATGGTATTCCTTTCTGTAACCTCTATTTTAATCTGCAAAGTAGGAGGTGAGGTTATCTGCTGAAAGTGACATAGGAGCAGGTGGCCTATCAGTTATCTGTTATGTAGCAAATTGCCCTAAAATTTAGCAGCTTAAAAACAATCATCATGTGTTATCTCACACAGTTTCTGAGAGTCTGGAATCCAATGGCAGCTTAGCTGGGCTGTTCTGGCTCAAGGATCTCTCATGAGGTTGCAGTCATGCTCTGGGCTGGGACTGCACTCTGCAGACTTGACTGGGGCTGCAGGATCCACCCAAAGCTCACTCACACAGCTGTTGGCTAGAGGCTTCAGCTCTGCCACGTGGACCTCTCCACTGGGGCAGCTCACAACACAACTTCCCCCAAAGGGAGTGAGCTGAGAGAGCCTCAAGATGGAAGCCAATGTGCCTTTTATAACCTAATCTTGGGAGTGATATACCATCATCCCTTCTGCTGTATTCTGTCTGTCACGCAGACAGACCCCGGTACAGTATAAGCAGAGACTAAATAAGGCTATGAGTGCTTGCAGGCAGGGGTCACTGGAGACCATCTTGGAGGCAGGTTTCCACAGGTGACAGGAGTTTTAAGGAGAAGGTTTGGAAATAGTTGTAGAGAGTGGGAGAGTGAGTTGATCAAAGACATGCAGTGGGATTGCTGAGCAGTATTAGGGACCCATTTGAGTCTGAGGAATAGCTGTTAAAAGTAGAATCAGTCTGCCCTGCTGGATGACTTTGTTCTGGAGTACTTAGCTGTAAGCGTGGAGAAAACTGTGTAGGTGTGGGGTTTTGTCAACTGGGTACAAAGAAAGCACAGAGAGGGGCGAGTGAATGTTAGGTATTGGAGAGTACTGAGATGTGGCTAAGAAGGGAAGTGAAGCAGGGAGAGGACTAACTGAGGGAAAAGTAGTGGGGTCTTTGGACTGGAGGTCCCAGTGACGTGGAATAATTTTGTGAGTGGGATAGAAAACGAAACGTGAAAAAGGAGAGATTGTGGTTAGAAAGAAGGATGTTTGAATTCGTGCTTTTCAAAAGAAGTATTTTTGAAAACCACCTAAGAATGCATATTCTGCCAAAGAGAATAGCAGAAATATTTTTTAAATTAAAACTCTAAGTAGGATCTCTGTTAGAAAGTGAGTTATTACTGAAATGCCATTCTGCAGAGTCTTAGTCTTCTGGGAATGAACTTCAGGCAAAAAAGATAAAGCCCTGTTAATAAAAGAACCTTAGCTGGAAGACTCCCATGAGATCAGTAACTTCATATACCTTGCTAGTGTTTGAGAAATTGTTGAGCAGTCAAGTGGCTTGACCCACTATACTTAACCGGGAATGAGGCTAAATATTCTCCCTAGGTTTCTGAGTCCGTTAGGACTTGAAGTTCCTTAATACAAAAATCCTACCATGAAAATTTATCCTGACCAGGGAGACTTGTTCTCTTGGTGACTATATTAGCTAGGATATGTGTTTAGTTTAATGTGACAAAGACCCAAATTAACCAAGGTTTAATCAAGATAGAAGTTCATCAAAGAGCATACAATGCTTATGTGCAGTTCCTTTTGCTTTACTCTTACAGATGCTACCCATTTCCAGAGGTACAGCTCTGTTTCCACTTTGTTTTGTTTTTAATCTTAGACTTTCCTTTATATTCCTTTCATAAAATGGGGTGGAGGCTATATTGTAACCCCTGAAATAAACATAGTAATTGTAAAATAGGAGTGTCTATAGACAGCAAAGTGGAGGAAAAGACACTAGCATTGGTTTCTAGTTAAAACTATTCTGAATTCCCATTAAGTCTTCCCTTTGAAGCAGGGTGGAAGTTACAGACTCAGAGGAACACATTGGGACTAGCAGAAATTTCAGTGATAAGAGGTGTTTGAGCTGCCTTTTCTTACTTTTTTAAAAATAATGTTTTATTTTTTAATTACAGTTGACATACAATATTGTATTAGTTTCAGGTATACATGAGCTGTTCTTTTCTGTGTTCTGAGGAAGCAAAGGCAAGTTTCCTCCTACCAACATGGACAATTAAAATGAATTAGCTTATTATATTAATAATCTTAAGATTACAACAAAGAAGCTCTGCTTTTAAACATATTTCCTTTCATCTCAGAGTTTTCTGTATGTTAGATCTGCACTGTCCAAATTGGTAGCAGCTAACCACTTGTGATTATTTAAATTTAAATTAATTTGAATGAAATAAAATTAAACTTTCAGTTCCTTGGTCACACTAGCCACATTTCAGGTACACAACATGTTGGATAGTACGGAAAGTTCCATTGGACTGCTCTGTGTCAGACAGTGGGATCAAAAGATTGTGTGTTAGAAACGGAGCTTCCTAAGGTAGTCTTTCACAATCTTGAATGTAGACTCTAAATAATATTAATAGTGAAAAGAAATTATCCTTAACCTATTAATAATTTTAGATTGCTATTTTTTTGGGAAGAGCTGCCAATATTTACCCCTTGTCCCTCTTACTTAACTTGGGTAGAAGAAGTAAGATTGGATCAAATTTTCAACACATGATGATGTTTGCTGGTAAGTTATCCCTTTCCTTCTTTGCTCACTCCAAGAAACCACTCACAATACATATGCCAGCTTGCTTTTAAATGGAAATGATATGCTGGTAACATAAGACTCCCTTAAACATTGAAATTGCAACTGCCAGTAGAAAACTTTTTTAGAGTGACCCATTCCTTTCTATGGGAACTTTTTCATGTGCTGGTTCCAAATTCCCAGTTCAGAAATATGTCACACATAAGTGGAGAAGATAAAGATTAATGTATTTTCACACAAAAACCTGTATGTGAATGTTTATGGCAGTTCTATTCACAATTGTGAAAATCTGGAAGCAGCCCAATTGTCTGTGTTGGCAATGGGTGAATGAATCAGCAAAGTGTGGCATGTCATGCCATGGAATACTACTTAGCACTAAAAAGAACAAACTGATCTACACAATAACGTGGATGAACCTCAGGGGCGTTGTGCTGAGTGAAAGAAGCTAGTCTCAAAAGGTCACATACTGTGTGATTCCTCTTCTAGGACATTCTCAGGAAGAATGTCCTATAAATGTCCCTCACTTTAAAGCATAGTGAGGGAGAACAGATCAGTGACTGCCAGGATTTTGGCAGTTTGATGAAGAGGTTGGACTAAAAAGTTGCACAAAGGAATTTGGGGGGGGGCGGGTAATGAAACGGTTCTGTGTCTTGGTTGTGGTCGTGGTCACACACTTCTGTGTGTTTGTCAAAACTCGTGGAACTGTACACCAGAAAGAGTGAATTTTACTGTATGTAAATTTAAAAATAAATTTCAAAATATTGTTAAAAGAATGCATGTCAGTATTATCTACTAAGTCTCTGTGTATTTGTATATACTTACATATGATGATATACCAGGGGTTCCAAAAAAAATGTATACAAGTGGACACTTTGGTCAGCGTTACTCCGGCAGTAGTTTGCCATAATCAGAAGTGTCTGGACGCTGATGGGAACCACTTTGAGCATCTCTTGTCATTGCAGAAGTCAAACGTGACTTGTATTCATCTTTTGTTACCTATATATAGTATTACAATTTTAATAGTGTTTTCCTTTCTTAAAATGTGTACATTTTTTGGTACTCATTTTTTGGTATATTACGTATTTGTTCACATGCTTCTAAGTTCTCAGAATGTGCTGTATTTCTCTGAGTTTACAAAGCTCGCATTGGTATGAGTTACTAAAGAAATACCTCTTCCGTTCCCTTTTAGGTCTTCGTGGCGCAATGGCATTTGCCTTGGCCATTCGGGATACTGCCACTTACGCCCGACAAATGATGTTCAGCACGACACTTCTGATTGTGTTTTTTACTGTGTGGGTATTTGGGGGTGGCACCACTGCCATGCTGTCGTGCTTGCATATAAGGTAAGTTGTGAGCGGGGACCTCATTTTAACATTAAATTATAATTCAGGTTATTTTTCTTTAATCATGAAAAAGTTTTAAGCTTTGACAAATCTATTATCTTTCACTTTTTTCCTTTTAAAAAGTATATAATATGTAGTATAGAAAAAATGGAAAATATGCAAAAGGAAAATAAAAAATGTTAACACTTTGAGGGATGCCTTTCCAGACCTCTTGCGGTATATTATATATATTTTTTAACAAAAAGGGGCAACACTACAGGTACTGTTGTGAATTGATTTTTAAATATGATATAGCATGGACATTTATGTTAATCATTATTTTAATGGCTG
The DNA here is from genome assembly GCF_057876585.1 of Rhinolophus sinicus. NCBI lineage: Eukaryota > Metazoa > Chordata > Mammalia > Chiroptera > Rhinolophidae > Rhinolophus > Rhinolophus sinicus. The sequence goes on from NC_142518.1 coordinate 97,299,391, forward strand.
GATGTATCATAATTTATTTAACCAAATCCCTACCGTTGGACTTTTGTATTGTTTCTAGGATTTTGCTATCACTATGAGCATTCGAGGATTTTGCTATTACTGTTACCATTAACAATGTGAACATTTGTAAATGCATTCCCCATGTGCATTTGTTTGATTATTTCCTTACAATGCATTCCTAGAAGTGGAATTTCTTGGTCAAAGAATATGTATGTATTTAAGGCTTTTGATCCATATCACCAGATTGGATCAAAATTTTTTCTTTTATTTGAAGCCCACGAGACAGTCCTGTTTATCCCATCCCTAATCAATGCTAGATATTATCATTCTTTCTCATCTTTGTGATCAGCACAGTTTCTAACCTGCCAATCCAACGTAGAGAATGGAAGGTCTCCATCTTAAATACACACTAGTTAATGTGTTCAATTGGAAAGCTTCCTTGTATCTCAAGAGTTCTGCAGTGTTTCCATGGATACAGCAGCCTATGTTGCTAAGGCCTTTGTAGATTTTAGTTCTGTGTTTGGCTGAAATTTCATAGACCTTAAGAGCTACTGAGCTTTCAAAATGTGTAGAGTTCATTAGAGAAAACAACTATTTCACATTTTATAGAATCTGTTCTCGATTTTTTCGTCCTGTAATACCTTTCTTTTAACATTCTAACGCCCAACCAACCCTAAATCACACTTTGAATTTGTTATTATTCTCTTTTTCTCTTTTTACTATTCAAATCCCTTTATCACTGTTTCTGTGCTGTTACTGTATATAACCGAAAATACATAAAACAATGTTCGTATAACCCTGATTATTATTTCAGGGAGGACCTGACATTTGTTGAGCACCTACTATGTGCTGGGCATTGTGCTAAGTGCATTTTACACGTTTATTTAATCACAATAGCTCCATTTTCCAAATGAGGAAATAGAGGCTTAAAAAGTTACTAAGTTGTGCTCGCTTCGGCAGCACATATACTAAAAAATTGCTAAGTTGCTCAAGGTCATATAGACAATTAAATGGTGGACAGAGGAGCCTCATCAAGAAACGAGGGTAGTAAATTTTGGAAGTATTAAACTCCTTCCTTTTCTCAAGAGCTTGTAAATGAAGACTCTTCCTTATTCTACTAAGAAAAACAAAATTAAATGTAAGATGATTTAGGGAAAATAATACTCTTAAACGGAGTCTCATTGTTTAAGTAGAATCAGTTCTCTGCCCTAACTGCCCTCCACACAAACGAAACAAAATACCCACTCTTACTCCCCGCTAAGAACCCCACAAAACCCCTCTACTCACATAAAGTTGAATCCCCCTCACCAGCTTTGCAAGCTTTCTGGCCCCATCTTGCCTGTCCTGTAAGTGTAGTTTGGTACTTAGTTATGTACATTACCTTACAGTCTTAGGTTAATTCTTGTTGCTATTCTTTGGGGTTATTTTGGCCCTTTTGCCACGAAAGACTGGAATATAAGTTTCTCTTCCCTCCCCCGAAATTTTTCTAGTACAATTTTGAGGATGCTGATAAGTCCTTAAAATTTAAGATTAATGCAGACTTAGACTTGACTTTGAGTTCTTACTCCTTCCTTTACTAATTCTGTGATCTTAAGCAAGCTCTTTACTCTTTTTAAGCCTCAGTTTCCTCATTTGTAATGTGTGTTTGGTAGTACCCACCTTCTAGGGTTGTTGTAAGGATTCAGTGAGCTAATGTCTGTAAAGCTCTAGCACAGCATTGCAAATGTGCCTTTTCGTCATCCTTTTGGTAAATACCAATTGAGCACCAACCATGTGCCAGGCACTGTTTTAAGCTCTAACTTAGTGGTTCTCAACTGGGAGTGATTTTGCCCTTCCCCCATGGGACATTTGGCAATGTCTGGAGCATTTTTGATTGTCACAATCAAAGGAGGCTGCTACTGGCATCTAGTTGGTAGAGGCCAGGGGTGCTGCTAAACACTGCAGTGCCCAGAGCAGCCCCCCACAACAGAGAATGATCTGGGCCAAAATGTCAGTAATGCGAAGGTTGAGACCCTGCTCTAGAGAAGTATAGTGGTAGTAGTAAGATAGAAAAGGTCCCTGGTCTCGAAAAGTCTATACTTTACTGGGAGAAGACAATAAACTAGTAAATAAATAAAAACGACAATCTTAGATGATGATAAATGCTGTGATGACAAAGAAGGTACTGTGACAGTAAGTGGGGCCCAAGTGTGTTTTATAGGCAGAGGTCAGGAGAGGTCAGGAACGGTCTCTCTCAGGTTCCATTTAAGTTCAGTCCTACCTGATGGACAAGGTATTGCCAGTTAAACAGTGAGCAGGAAGAAGAGCAGTCCGGGCAGAGGGGAAAGCAAATGCAAAGGCCCGGAGGCAAGAATAGACTTGGCCTGTTTAACGAACAGGAAAAAAGCCCACATAGCTAGAATACAGTGATGAAGGGTAGGTAGGAAACGGGGTGGGCAAAATCCTACCAGGGCAGGGGTTAGCAAGCGCGCCCTGTAAAAGGCCAGAGAGCAAATATTTTAGGCCTTGCAGGCCATATGGTCTCTGTCTCAACTACTCAACTCTAGCGAGAAAGCCCCACAGACAGTACGTAAATCAGGTGGTGTGGCTGTGTTCCAACAAGACTTTATTTACACAAACGGAGGTGCACCAGATGTGTCCTGTGGGCCGTAGTTTGTGGACCTCTGCTTTCAGATTTTGTAGGACATGGTAAGGAGTTTGGATTTGAAAATCCAACTGGAAATCTTGTAGGATTATAAAGCAAGGGAGTGATATGATCTATTTTGCAGGGTAAAAGCAGCACTCCAGCTGTTGTGTGGACAAAGGATCCTCAGTGAGTTAGAGCCAACCAGCCAGCTAGTTATCCCTGTATCCTTGCATAGTTTGTGACAGTCACATTTGGCTCCCTGTCATTTACCACACATACTTTGCACTTCTCTGTCTCCGAGCCTTTGCTCCTACTGTTCTGCCTGAATTCTCTTTCACTCCTAAGAAATGACACAGCTCAAGTGCATACCCCTTTCTGCCCTCTTCCATTTGTTTAACACAGGGTATCAGATTTGTAACAATATTGTTAAAAGTGACCACTTGTATTAACAATGTATCAGACGCTCTTAAAATCTTTAGATGCATTTTCTCATTTAATCCTTGCAGCAACACTGTGCGGTGGATATTATCCCCATCTCCCAGGTGATAAAATCGCGGTTCATTGGGCTGCATAACTTGACACAGCTAGACAGGAGCTGTGGTCAGATTGTAACCCAGCTCTTCCTGATTGCAAAGCCCGTGGGGATGGATTATGCTCCAGTTGTGTCTGCCTCCCCACTAGTCTGAGAGCCCCTTGAGGGCAGAGGCTGTGTCTAATTCATGTCTGTGCCCTGTGCCTAGCGCAGTGCCTGGCAGATAATAAGTGCTCTCTAAGTGTTTATTACATTATTCCGAGCATTACAGATGTGCTCTCTCCAGGACCACTAGGTGTCACTTTAGATGCACAAATGTGGTTAGAGTGTAATGTGGCTAAGAAGATACTGAACAGCTTCTGGCCATTTTAACAAAGAAGAAATAAGCCTTTCTTGGAATTACGAATCTGGTCATGGCCATCTGTTTTCAAGTGCTTGACCATGATTCACTTGCCTTCCAGATGAGGTTTTGTATCATTTTCTTCCCTTCGGTGTTATTCGTATTCTGGGATGCTACTGCTACAGCTTCTCACACTGCTGTTTCTTCTGTGTTGTCTGTAGTAGTCACCTTAATCGATAAACATTTGAGCACCTATTGTGTGTCAGGTACTGTGCTAGACTCTGGGGATACAGACATGAATTGAGACATGGCCTTTACCCTCAAGGAGCTCACAGTCTATTTGGGGAGACTGACAGGTAAATAACTATACTGTGCTTAATATTATAAAGAGCAATCTAGAAAGTGCGATGAAAGCACAAAGAAAAAAAAATGATTCTGCTTGAAGGGGTCATAGGATGGTTCATTTGGAACTCGAAAAGGAGTAGAAAAAAATGAGGGACAGTGCATTTTAGATACAGGGACCAAGCAGCATGAGCGAAGGCATGGAGGGTCGGGAGAGGACAGATTTGGGAGAGGAGTAGTCAGTCGGGTATGGTTAACAGAGGGTGTGTAAAATAGAATGAGGGGAAAGGGAGGCTGGAGTGGCCAGGTGCTGGTTTGTAGAGAGTCTTGAATGCCACACAAAGGACTTTAGACTTGACCCTCCTGGTGGGAAGCCACTCTCAGAGTCTTTTGTCAAGGGAATAATCCAGTGAGCTCTGTGCTTTAGACAGCTAAATCTAGGGGAGAGCTTGGCAGCTGACAAACCTTATATCCAGTTGCTACAGACCCCGTGAGTCAGTACGAGGCCTGAGTCTGAGCAGTTGGAGTGGAAAGGAGACAGGATCGGAGAGAGCTTAGAGAAAGAACGAGCAGAGTTGGTGAGTGCTCGTGTTGAGGAGATAGAGGGGAGTCAAAGAGAACTTCTTTGTAATGAAGCTGTTCCCTGGGATATGGAAAGCAGGGATTCTAAGCAGATGAAAAAGAATTGTGAAGAACCAAGGCTAATGTCTATCCATTAGCCTGTGGGGGGAAAACAAAACAAAACTGTAATTGGACCCTCTCTTCAGTCATCACAACAGAATGTTACCATGAGAGCTGAGGGATCTGAAAACATACAACTCCCTCTTGGAACTGCATTGTGCCAGGCTTGTTTTTGGAACGACCCGGAGTTCTTATTCAATAGCTGGGGCAATGCTGCCTTCCCCAACCCTCTTACAGTGGACTTATACTCAGAGAAGCAAGTGGTATTCTTCTGAAACTGGGAAGTGGGGTTGCAAGAAGAGAGTCATTAGTAGACCCTGCTTGTCTGAGGATCCAAGCTGTTGCTAAGGAAAGTGGCAGGAGCCAAAATTTTATGTCAACAACCAGAGAAGCAAGAAAACATTAACCATTCCATAGCTTCTGCAATGAAAAAAGTCGTTGCCTGACAATATACATATGTAAATAGACTTTATTTTTTTTGGCTTCAAAATCTCATTTGCCTTTTGTGTTTCTCCTGTAGGGTTGGCGTTGATTCAGACCAAGAACATTTGGTAAATATGCATTTGTGTTGTCCCTGGCATTTCTGTCGAATGTGCAGTTGTTTGGAAAGAAAACATGCCACTATTATTTAGATCCCTGTCCTATTTTCATCAGCTTTTAACTAGCATCATTCCTGGCTTTTCTCATGGCACGATAGAGACAAAACCAACTTTTAGACAGCGTATCATTATCGGGGATGACAGCTCTCGTATCTGTGGACCAGCATGGTCTTTGGCTACAGAGGAGAGCAGTCCCATAAGCACTCCTGGGTTTTCAAGTGACTTCTCTGGCACAGGGAGCCTTTTTCCACTTTGGTTTGCGCATGAAGGCTTGTCTCTGATGTAAGCCCCGCTCCAGCTGCTGTTCCTGTGTAGCTTTCAAGTTGGATGACCAGCAGCTGCCCTTGAAAACTGCCTGGAAGCTTTGGACTCCTCAGCCAGTCTTCTGTGCCTGTTCAGGAGACAGCACTGTCTTGCCCTGTGCTCAGCCTGGCCCACAAGTCCCTGCCTGCTTCTGTGTGTCACTTTCTTCCTCTGCCCCTGGACCTGGGAGACCGAGCGCAGTGTGACTCGGTGCCTTCTCTAGACTAACCATTCTTTTCTGGTATTTTCTATCCACTTTTTAATGATTTCTGAGCACCACTGAATACATGGCTCTGCCCTAGATTTTAGATGGGAAATCACAGAAATCAGGTTTTTGAAGATGGAAAGCATCTCTTTGGAAATACAATTCTGTTTCATCTCTGAAAGAAGCCCTGGTCTATTTGTGTTCAGGGTGTGGTGCAAGAAAACCTTCACCAGGCTCATTTCCTAAATACAAATTTTGTTAGCTGTTGAGTGATGTGTTGTGTATGTGATGTATTATTTGCCTCTTTTGTGGTCAGACCTTAAAGTGTAATTCCATGGGCTTGAAATACCTGAACAAACCAGGCTGGCTAAATTCCCATGATGCTGAGCTGCTGGGGGTAGCTCCCCAGGCGGTAATAGCGCGTCAGGGCCCACTCAGTATCCAAACAAAAGCAAAGTTATCATGCAGCCCACCAGACAAATGCTGGATCACTATCTCATAAGTTTCCACCTGCTACATATGCCACCGCTATCACCACAGAGGAGAAATGAAAATAGAGTGACAGGGAGAGAGCCAGGTTGCTGAGTACCACCTGTGACATACAGAAAAAAATAACATTTTTCCCTTGCCTTGAAAACCCTGTGAGTGTCTTGGTTTGTTATATTGTTAACTCAGTATTTTGAGTATCCACTGGGCAGCACAGAGAAACAGTATAGTAAAAATGGAGTGTGTGGAGGTTGGGTGTGCAGGTGTTTATGTGGTGAGGGGATCGTGAGATTTATAGATTAATTGATCTTCAAGAAGCCAGAAACATAAACCTGGGCCTGCTGATGTGAAAGGAAATGCAGGTAATTTTCGGCTCTTGTAAGGCCATGAAGTGTTCTCAGACATTTTTATATTATGTATACATGTTGAAAGGAACTGTCATTTATTTCGAGGATCGTGAGGGATAGGAAGGACCCACAACCCAGAATCTAAACTCTGTGCTTTTCAAAAATCATGGAACCATAGAACATTCATGCTAGAAAGGGCCTTCGAAATCCTCTAACCCTTACATTGTACACATGAAGAAATTCAGGCCCACAGAGGGAAAGGGACTTGCCTAACTAGTTCATGTCAGAGCTCAGATGAACCAGATTGCCTAACTGCCCCGCTACTGACAGTACCATATTACAGATAAGGACCCAGCTGATGTTTTTAGAAGCTGTTTTTGAAGAGGCCTGCTTGCTATGTTAGTTTTCAAACTTCCTAGCCAGTCAGGCTTACCATGGAATGTGTCTGCTTTCATTTTGCTAGAGTTCTAAGAACATAGTAGCAACTTTGAAAACGTCCATTACTTTTGGGACCCATGGTAACTCCCCAAGATAGGGTTGTCAGTGTGATGTTTTCTACTTAAGGTGCAATTCACACTGTGGGTGTAGACCTTTCACATTTAAAGGGTGAATTATCTCACATTGATTTTTTAAAATGACGGTAATCTCACAAATCAGCAAGCAGCCTACGTGATGGAAGTGTTCAGAAAAACATTTGAATTTCTTATTCCAAAACCACAATATACAAGCTATTAAACTTCTAGTGTTCTGTATGTTGGAGAGTATCTCATACATAAAGCGTTATATTTCTGATTCTATAAAGAAATGACTCTAAATAAATGTGTTTTTATCTTTGTGTATGTATTGATTTCTTCATTATTTGTTTGCAGGGTATTCCTGAAAATGAAAGAAGAACTACCAAAGCGGAGAGTGCCTGGCTCTTCCGGATATGGTACAACTTTGATCATAAGTATCCTTAACTGAGAAAAACATGTTAGTATGGACATGGACAATTATAGTTCAATAGAGCGACTCTTTTGGCCATTCCCTTCCTGAAGCAGACTATAAAACTTGCCTTTGGTCTTCCCTTTCCCCTTCAGTGTAGTGGAGAAGGTCGTTAAAGGAAACCCACACAAATGAATTCCTCTGAAAAACCCAAGAAACCAGTAGGGATTGGTTATTGCAGAAGCTGCCTGTGTGAAGGGGATTCAGGAGCCCTTATGATAGACTTTCCTTGCTATATAGGTTTATTTACTGAGCAAACTTGAATATTTGTTGTCCTGTAGCTAATTTAGTGAATCCTAAAAAAACTATTTGTCAGTTCTCGTCAGTGTACTTGTTAGAATAAGAGAGGAAAGACTGCCTTAGGAAAAAGCACGTAATGTTAGATGCCACAACAGTCAGCGATAGGCCTTTTTTCTCTGACCTTTCCAAAAACCGGCAGATTCTCCTCTCCACTCAGAACGCCCGTGTTTCACTGTTTGCCAGTGTCTTTATTGTTCTTTGTAACAGTCTTCTTCATAGCTATACTTTGGGTCATGTTATATTCTATAACCTGTTTAAATTATGCCTTTTTAAAAAAAACAACAACATTTTTACACGATTAAAATTAGTTTATTTGAAAATGGAACTAGTAAAATGTACCATGGAGTTCTGGCTCAGACTTATCAGTAAGTGAATCAAAACCTGGTTTATGTTCCATTGAAGCAAATTTGGGACAACCACAACATTTTCCCCTGCTTTCGCCTTTCTGATCAAAGCATTGTATATTTAAGAAAAATGCACTTGAAACTTACTAGAATCTACTACTTACTGAAGTCTGTTGGATAGAATTTTATGTTCACTTTTTACAGTACTCAAAATTAAATTACTGTATGGAAATAAAAATGTAAGCCTATCTGTGGTATTAAGGCTCCCATTAGGGAAAGAGATCCTGGCTCTTTAAAATTGCTTAATGATTATGTCATTACTTTTGGCTCCATTTTCAGCATTTTGGGTATAAGCCACTCCCATCTCTCTTGGGACTTTTCATGCCTCTGATTTAACAAAAATTGTTTAGTGTTTCCTGCATAAACTGTTCTGTATATTTTCTGCATAATATACAAAACAATGAAATGATCCTAATGTAGAGAAAGGGTAGAATAATAGTTCATTTTTTCTGTGTATTCTCATAGAACTAACCACCAAGACTTGTTGGACTCAGTACTACCCTATTAAATACTACGACCTGGTAATTTTAAAACCTAGTGCTCTAGTGGAATGAAGCATTCCTCATTCTAGATTACAGTTCCTTCGTGTAGCCAGATTGTTTGTTTTAATTGAGATACAACTTAAATACAGTAATGTACACAAATCTTAAGTGTACAGCTTAATGAATCTTGACCTACGTATGCACCTGTGTGCCTGCCATGCATATAAAGTATACACAACATTTTCAGCACTCCAGAAAGCACCCTGTGTTCCCTTGTAGTCAGTAATGCCTTCCCCATCCACCCGCAAAGGAAAACCGCGATTCTCATTTCTAGCAACATGGATTAGTTTTACCTCTTTTTGTTCTTCATATAAATGCAATAATATATTATGTATTATTTTATGCCTTGCTTCTTTTTCTCAACATTGTAAAATTTATCCGTGTTGTTGCCTGTGCCAGTAATTCATTCTTTTTCATTGCTAGTTAGTATTCCATAGTATGAATATACAACAGGGTTGGGTTTTTTTTTTAACCATCTACTGTTGATAAACACTTGGTTTGTTTCCAGCTTTTGTCTATTGCAAATAAAGCTAAACATTCATGTGCGAGTATGTATCTTTTGATAAACATAGGCACCCGTTTCTTGAGTTAGATACCTAGGAGTGGAATTTAGGGCAAGTGTGTATTTAGCTTTCATAAATATTGCCAACCAGTTTTCCAGAGTTGTTGTAACTGATTTACACCTGCACCAGCAAGCCAAGGGAGTTCCAGTTGTCCCACATCTCCAGGAAAACTTCGTATCTGTCAGCCTTTTAATTTTTAGCCATTTTGATGGGTGTGTGGTGATACCTCCTGTGGTTTAATTTGCATTTCTGTGATAACCAGTGAGGTTGAGCATCCTTTCCTAAGTTCCTTGGCCATTTGAATATCCTCACTTGCGAAGTGTGTCTGTTCAGTTCTTTTGCCCATTATTGAGTTGTCTTGTCTGATTTGAAGTTCTTTCTATATTCCTGAATGGGTTCTTTGTTGGTTATATGTATCATAAATATCTTCTCCCCATCTATAGCGCATTTTTTTTGTGTTCTTAATCCTGTCTTTTGAGGAACAGAAATTCTTCATTTTAATGAGGTTCATTTTATCAGACTTTTTCTTTTATGGGTAGTACTTTTTATGTCTTAAGAAATCTTTTATATCCCAAGGTCATGAATGTATTTTCTTGTTTTCTTCTAAAAATGTGATTGTTCTAAGCTATCAAATTTGAGTTTGTGTATGGTGTGTAGTATGGGTCAAGATCTGCTTTTTTCTATATGGGTATTCAACTGACCCAGTACCATTTATTTAAAATACCGTCCTTAACCCACTGAATTGCAGAGGAGCTTTTGTTGTAAATCACTAAGGCCATACAAGTGGGGATCTGTTGCTGGACTCCTATTTATCTATTTTTACATCAATACCAAACTCTCTTAATTATTGTACTTTATCCTCTAGGTTTGTTATTCTTAAGTATTGCTTTGGCTGTTTTTGGCTCATTGCATTTTCATCTAAATTTTAGAAACAGCTTGTAATTTTCCATATACTCACACACACAAAAATAAATCCACTGGCAAACCTTTTATTGGGTTTGTATTAAATCTATAAATGAATTTGGAGAGAACTGACATTTTAACAACATGGAGTCTTCCAATCCTTGAGCGCAATATTTCCCTCCATTTATTTAAACCTTCTTTAATTTCTCTCATTAATGTTTTGTAGTTTTCAGTAACAAGCTTTGCACATCTTTCATTAGATTTATCCCGAAGTATTTGATATTTTTATGCTATTGCAAATGGTTTTTTATTTTATTTCCTACATGTTTGTGGTATTTTAGATACACAGTTGGATTTTTAGATATTGACCTTGTATCCAGCAATCTTGTTAAGTTCACTTATTATTTTTAATAATTTGTGGATTCTTTTTGGTTTCTGTACATACAAACAAGTGAATAATAATGCTTTCTTTCCCAAATACCTTGTATTTCCTTTTCATGTCTTACTATCCTAGCTGGACCTCTGCACTACAGTGTAGAATATAAATGATGATGGTGGACATTTTTGTCTTATTCCTGACCTCAGGGGGACATTTTTCGGTATTTCATTATAAAGTGTGATATTAGCTGTAGATTGTTGAAATGTCCTTTTCAAATTAAGAATATTCCCTTCTATTTCTAGTCTGCTGAGAGTTTTTTTTTTCTCATGAGCAGATATTTAATAATTATCAGATACTTTTTCTGTATCAATTGAGATCATGTATTTATTTTATTCTCCTGTAATACGTTATTGTGCTGATTTTCATTGATTATTTGAATGTTAAACCAATCTTGCATTGCTAGAACAAGTCCCACTTGGTCACGATGTGTTATTCTTTTTATATGACACTGGATTTAATTTGCTAATATTTTGTGTCCAATTTTTGTGTATTTTCACGAGTGATACTGGCTTGTGATATTTTTCCTTGTAATGTCTTGTCAAGTTTCTATAACAAGATTATGCTGGTGTTATAAAATGAGTGGGGAAGAATTTTTCTCTTTTTTCCATTTTCTGGAGGATTGGTGTTATTTCTTCCTTAAGTGCTGGAGAAATTTTTACCAGTGAAGCCTCTTGGGCCTGAAGTGTTTTGTATAAGAAGGTTTTTAATTTCTTTAATAGATATAGGACCATTCAGATTTTCTTTTTTCTTCTTCTGTCAATCTTTGGTAAGTTTTGGTTTTTAAGGAATTTGTTTATATAGAGTTAAACACCAAGGCTTGATAGCCTCACTACTACCCTATTAAGTACCATTAGACTAAGATCTGGTAGTTTCTATACACAGTGCACCAGTGGACTTTATCAGTGTTTTTTTTATGGCCAGATGTTTTATAAAGTAACAGAAGTGCATTTATGTAGTTTAATCTTTACTTAGAATTTATAAATACGGGAATTCATTATTTTCTCTGACTTCCTCATTTTTAATTGAAAACCTTAGGTTGTAATTTTAGAAAGTGGGAATATATATGTGTCTTTCTCCCTTTCTTTACTTTTTCTTGTGATTCACTCCTTTTTTTCTTCTGAGTATTGTATATATTATCATGTCTATTTTTATTTTTACTTTTTGGAGAATAAACAAATACTGAAATGAGGGTCTATGATAGAGGAACTAGTGATGCATAATTTTTTACAATGTTTTTAGAATTGAATTTCCTTTAATACTGAACTTGTAGGGCTTCGGTTCAGGAAGATTTTAGGTGTTTCTCAATGATGGTTGTTCTGTAGTTGTAACTTTGATGTGGTTGTGAGAGAAAGTAAATACAGCGTTTACCTGCTGTGTCATCTTGGCTGGAAGCCTTATTAAAAATTTTAAATCACTAAATATTAAATCTGAATAATCAGCAACATAAGTTATTGACAGTTGTATATTCAACTGCAAATGAATTAAAATATTACTATTCAATTTAATGTAAATAACATTAAATAAAACAATCTTTTTAAAGTGAAAATAGTATGTATTTTATATCAGTTTAACAAATATTTATAAACTATCTACTGGGGAAATTAAACCAGCTTATCCAAGTGTATATTATGTTTCATATAGAATTAAAATATTGTATAATTTTTAAAAATAGAATTAATTTCCTTTAATACTGAAGTTTCAACTCATGCAAAGGGCCAGCTAAATCCACAATAAATGATTCAAACCATTTATTAGTGTGTTGTATACCACTGGAATATTTCATCTCTTTTCTGACTGTTAATCATTCTTTACTTTCTTCGTATCTCTTTCAGTGCTAAATTGGGAGAGGTTTTGTCTTTTTGGTTTCAGTGAAGCCAGAAAGGAAACATGACGTGGTGGAAAGGGCACAGGATTTGGAATCAAACCAATCTGGGGTTGAGTATTGGTCCTTCATTTACTTAATTGTGTGACTTTAGGCAGATCATGGACCTCTCTGAGCCTCAGTTTCCATACTTGTGAAATAGAGATAATAAATCTCCCTGTGCTAGCTCACGGACATAATGTGGTAATGAAATGAGACAACATATGTGAAAGCCCTTTGCTGTCCTCTGAAATGGTTGATACACTGTGATGCGCTGTGTCAAATGAGTTGTTCTTTTAAATTTTTATGAAGAAAGGAACGGAGCTCTTCCTTAACCAGCACAGCTATCTGAAGCCTCTGCTCACACACAGTGGGCCTCCTCTTACAACAACACTGCCTGCCTGCTGTGGACCCATTGCGAGATGCCTAACCAGCCCCCAGGCTTATGAAGTAAGTGGGTTTTATCCAAAACCTGAGTTCTTGATTAGGTTGAATTTATGTGCTCTGTGTCTGGGTTACTAGTTTTGTTTTCTTTTGTTTTGCTTGCCTTTTAAGGTATAAAATCCATGTTTTGCTCAGCCAGAAAATACACTGAAATCTATAAATCATAGCCTTTGAAACATCATTTGAAAATAGATCTAGAATAGTACCTCATCTTGCTGTTGGCGATTTTTTTTTCTGTTTCCATGCTGGTTTTCATTGATTTGCAGTATGTGCCTGAGCTCAGTACTATATGTGCATGTTTTAATCTATAAATTAGGATTGTCACAGTCATATTGAGAGGATTAATAAAACAATTTATTAATCAGATGGTCTTTTATTTCATACTTTCCATCTTTGGATATTAGGAAAGGTTTATCTACCTTTGTTCCACATTGCTGGGAGGTGAGAGCATATCTAGATGTAATCTACATGCCACATTTTTTTCTTAGCTACCAAGATATGATTGGTGATTCAGCAAGTATTGCAACAAAGAAAGGAATGACAAATGCTAACCAGCTTTTATTTTAAAATATGAACATTTTTTCAAGTTCTTTTTAAAAAACTTTTGCTTCTAACTCAACCTTCAAAAGTAATCTGGCATCAAAGACAGTGCCCATGATAACAAAACCCACCAGTTTGACTACTCTGAGGCAACACCTTGAGTAGAGAGGTGAGGCTGTGGTGAAGCAGTGTAGGCCTGCACGCCTCAGTTCCCTACGACCTTCTCTATGCTGTGTTAGTGCAGACCCCACACAGAAGGTGTGGTGAAGAGTGGACTTACTGGGGATGGCGCCCTGGGTCAGGGAGGAGTCCGCTACAGCTTTGTGTTACACTGACTCATGCGCATTTCCGACAGATTGTACTGGTGGGGTAAGGGGAACACCCCATATTGTCTCCCCCTCCCTCATCGCCCACCCTCTTCCCCCCAAGCACATTCTCCGTTCCCTCTGCTCTGTTAGCCCACGTGGCTCTGTGCAGAGGGGTCAGCCGGCTCTGTTGGTAAGTCAGTGAGGCTTGCCCTTGGATTCCAGAGACCCACTTGGCCATCACAAAAAGCCAGAAGAGTTCCACAAGGACTGTGTGTCCTGTGGAATAAAGCAAAACAACATCATTGTATTAGTATCCTAGTGCTACTGTAATAAAGTAGCACAACTGAATGGTTTAACAACAGAAATTGATTGTCTCACAGTTCTGGAGGCTAGAAGTCTGAGGTCAAGGTGTGGGCAGGGTTGGTTCCTTCTGAGGTCTGTGAGGGACAACCTGTTTCATGCTCCTCTCCTGGCTCCTACTGGTTTGCTCGCAAGCTTTGGCATTCCGTGGCTGATAGATGCACCACACAGATCTCTGTCTTCATCTTCACATGGCGTTCTCTGTGTGTGGGTGTGTGTACATACACATTTCCCCTTTTTTATAAGGACACCCAGCAGTCAGTCATATTGGATCAGGGCCCATGCTAACGACCTGATGTTAACATTCGTAGGTACTGGGGGTTAGGATTTCAACGTCTTTTGCAGGGACACAGTGTAACTCACGACATCCATAAAACTTAATTTTTAATGTTACTTTTGTTGTTAATGACTCTTTTTAGTTATAAAAGTAATATGCTGTGGTCAAATATTCAAACAATATGGAATGTACAGTGAGAGATAAAAGTTGCCCTCCTTCTCCCACCTGCATCCCCCAGACGCAGTCTTTATTAAGGGTTTATTGTGGCTACTTCCTGATATATTTTATGGTCACAGACTTATATGTGTATATACAGCTGTTTATTATTGTTTTACACAAATGAGATCACAATCAGTGTATTGTCCTGATGCTTGCTTTTTTTTGCTTAATGATACATCATGGATAATGGATACCTTTCTATGAGTACACGAGACGCATTACCTTCTCTCTATTTGTGGCTCCATAGTGGCCCGCTGTGTGGCTACACCGAAAGTGATTTCATCAGTCTCCTATGGATAGACCTTTAAGCTGTTTCCTTTTCTTTTTTGTTTTTGCAAACAGTGTTTATGGTGAATATCCTTGTGCATATAAATTTACTCAAGTATATAAAGGTGTATAGAATAGATTTTAAAGGTTAAATTGCTGGATGAAAAGGCATATGCATTTAAAAATTTGATTGCTGTTGCCCCAAACCTCAAACTTAATAAAGACATGAGAAGGTGGTAAAGAGCCCCTGCTGACGTGTGAAGGTGCCACAGAGCTTTGTTGTGAGTATTGATGAATCAAGTGACAGACACTAGTTACACTTAGTGTTCTAACTAGTTGGGCAGGAAGGGATTATGGTTATGGGTTTAGTTTGCAATTCACATGTGTTTGAGTATTGAAGCAAATTTCTAGCAACAACAAATTGTGTTTTTGTTATTTTTATCTAATGGTCTTCGCAGTCTGTTTGACTCTCTTGGATAAATGTAAAATGTTCAAACACACATAGGATTGGAGAGCTGGATGTAAGATGTTTCTATCAGCTCTGCTTCCCTCAAGGAGTGTAGTCACAGACTGTTTTTGCTCGGTCAGTATGAGTGTTTAGACTCATTATCACTCTTTACATTAAAAAATGACTTTCTGATTTTAAAAAATAGTATGTGTTTATTATAATGAAATTTCAGATAGTACAGAAACATAAAGAAGAAAATAAAAATCAGTAGCAATCCTGTCACGCACAGCTAACTATAATCATTTTAGTTGAATAGCCTTCCACACTTTTCTGTGCACACATACTTTTTTTTTTTTAACCAAAATGGCACTGTATATTCTTGACTTATTTCCCTTTTGTAGAACTTTAATTATACTCTTTTGGCCATAAAGTTTCCATTAGAACCAAAGCTTATCAAGCTGGGAGACAAGTATGCAGTTGAGGGTTCAGTATACAGAGGGTGCCAAACAAATGTGTACACATTTTAAGAAAGGAAAGAAACTATATTAAAATTGTAAGACTCAATGTATACCAGTAACAAAAGATGAATGCAAGTCATGTGTATACATTTTTTTGGCACCCCCAGTATTTGGAGGATATTGTATTCCTAGGCATTGTTAATACAGAAGTAAAAGCTTCATTTATATAAATCCATCCAATAATCAATTGAACCTACATTTAGTGAATACTTTCTGCATGCTTCAAACTGTTAGGTTGTTGTACTAGAGCATAGAAGGGACTTAGCCTAGTACCAGGGCAGGACACACAGAACAGACCAGTGCCCGTGCAGTTATGGTACATGGGCGAGGGCCACTCTAGGGAGATGGGTAAGTACAGGATGCCAGGGGAGAACACAGGAGGGACACCTGAGTGAGCCTTGGAAGATTAAGGATGACTTCCGGGAGAAAGTGACTTTTAAGCCAAGACCTCATCATGTGGAGGAGGGCGAAAGGGACAGGAGGTAGGAGAAAGCTTGAGAGATGTGAGCAGCTGTCAGCAATTCAGTCCAGCGTGCACACAGTGGGGCTCTTGGGGTAGGGGAAGCAGACTGTGGTGGGAGATGAAGCTGAAGGCCAAAGTCAACAGCATCTTTTAGGCCAAGGCAAGGACTTTAGACTATCCCGAGGACAGAAGGCCTCCCCTGAGGGGTTCACATGGAGAGTCTTTAAAAAGTCTCCTATTGGAAATGTTTCTTGAATTTCACAACAATTCTTAAAACGTATTTTATTTGCTTTTAGAACCAGGAACAATTGAAAGATGATGACTCTGATCTTATTCTCAATGATGGCGACATTAGTTTGACATATGGGGATTCCACTGTGAACACCGAATCAGCAACAGCTGGTGCCCCAAGGAGATTTGTGGGAAACAGTTCTGAAGATGCCTTGGATCGGGAGGTTGCATTTGGAGACCACGAACTGGTCATTCGGGGAACACGCCTGGTTCTTCCTATGGATGATTCTGAACCCCCATTAAATTTGTTAGATAATACGAGACACAGTCCAGCCTAAACTTACTAATACTCATTTAGTGGTTTGTAAAATTTGCACATGTGATTGTGAAGAAATTCGTACTACCTAAAAAGTCCCAGTGCATGTCTCTGAATGTTTAAGCTATATAAATGCTATTTATATGGCATCGAAAGAATATAAATATCCTGTACAAGGCAGATTGTGAACAAACTCTTTTTTTATGTTTTCTTGGCTGCACTGTTTTAGAAAGTTATTTTCACAGTGATGTTGTGTGTTTCATTAGCTTTATGTCTCAGTTAAAGTATAAAAAGTGACAGATTCACTCTTTGTTGTATTTACCTGACACTTAACCAGAGTACCATGTTCTTGTGATGTAAATTAATTTTGTTTTGTGGGAAGGGCGGGGGAGAGGAACGAGGGAGTGTTATTTCTGGGGGAGCCCAGCGGGGAGAGGTTCCTTTGTTGGGAAACTCAGTGTTGATTGCTGCTGCCTTTGTCATGACCTTTTTCTTTCCGTTTTCTCTGGTGACCTGTTGTGGCGCAAGAAGCTGATGGCATTCGGATCTTGCCCTGTTCAGGTTGGGGAGTGGAGTGCAGGACCCTTTCCCCACCCCCTGCTCTGAAAGACCAGATCCACTGATGACAGTACACTGCTGTTGGGAAAAGAAGGCTGCAGATGACTTCCAAGACTTGGTTTCTTTGCTTTCAGACCAAGACCATAGGAGGAGACGCATCCAGCCAGCTTAGCCAAAGGACAGGTGTATATAGTTCAGGGTACCCGATTTCAATTTGGAAGGGCTGGGAGGGCAGGAGGGGAATAAACAGAATGACGGTTTTGGAGGTTTCTTCCCAAATATGTAAATATTCTATACCGGATAAGTTTAAATAAGAAACTCAATTGCTGCTTACTTTTTGATTCTGTATTTTATCTGTATAGTAAGCTTTGTGGTCAGAAGTTTTTATATCAATTTAAATCGCTGCTCTTTAGCAGCCAACAGGAGCAAAATGGAAAAATTTTGAACTTACTGTGTCTAATTGTCATTTGTTAGTCTGTAGTTGATGTTAAAAGTTAATTTATGAATCCATGATCGTTGCACACTACACTGAAGTCTGTCGTAAGAGAAATTCTGTGCTCCGGAGAGCTTATCCTGAGAGCCATGATGCGTCTGCGTACCAGTGTAGTTGTCTTCATTTTTGTGTTACTTTTTAATACGAAATACCTAAGCTGCCATGTGTTTTTGTTTTTTACAGTTTTCCAGGAAGAGTACGTAACAGTTTTCCATTTCATATTCAGAGTATGAAAGTGGATACTATTTTGTAATGCCGAAAATACCTAAAGGGGCATTGAACGCCTGGGAGGGGGATACTTTCTGATGTTGATTCTGACCTGTTAATGTTTCAGGAGGAAAACAGAAACTTTTGTGGATTTCCCCCCTGCTCGGGTCTTAGTAGCATTGCCTTAAATCGTACCCAGTTCAAAAATTGGTTTATTTACATGATGTTCAAATTTTCCAATGAAAAATAACTTGCCCCCCAAAATGTACGTATTCTCCCAAAGGTATCTGTGCAGTTCCAAACACACCTTGAGATTTTAAGGGAATTCTACAGTTGAACCCTCGAGTGGCAGCTCTAACTGTTGGCAGAGCCATTTGTTATGTAGTGGTAGCGACTTTCCTGCTATGCAGGAACCTGTGAAGTGTGCATTTTATATGATGTGTGCCTCTTCATGCAGTCAATAATTTCTTGTTAATGTATGTTTGAGGGGCTTTGAACTTCACCGTCATTTACCCATGAAGTTATTCACGTTGTAAAAGGTTATACAAGAAATTAACTACCTTTTTTATTCTGTCAGGTTACTGAGCTAACTTTATGAAAATGACTGTAAATACTTAGCATGACAAATTCAGTAACTCGTCTGTTTCAGCATGCATAAGACTGTTTCTTAGGGAAACTGATAACGCTTGACTCAACTAAATCTGCCTTCATACATTATCAAAGGGGAACCAAGCCTGCCGTGCTTCCATCAGCACCTGGAAGATTCTCCTCTCCTCTAATCTGTGCACACATCTGCAAGCAAAGAAGTAAAAACCAAACTGCTCATCCATCTGCTGGGTTTAGATACCTGAATGAACCTACATGAAGTAGTCTGAGTTGCCATCATGCACAAGTAGAACTGCTCTCGGACTTGTTTTTCTGTTCTTTGTGGACCCTACACGTTTGAATGACTTGAACGTTGCATCTTTTAAAGTTATTTTTTGAGGTTCCTTGACATTTTATCCTAGTTGTCTGTGTTTGGCAATGTGCTGTTAAAATAATAGACTTTTAATCTTTATGTATTTTTTTGTTTCCCCTTGGAGTGCTTGGACAGATGTTATAGTGGTTTCTTTTAGGAAAATCTGTCATTAAAAAAAAATTATAGCCTTGCGAATAACCACTCACCGTACTTGAGTCACAGTTTATTCTAGTGAGAACTAAATCTGCTGACTTCATTTATTTTTCTACCTATATACCTAGTGGGAAAGGAGGAAGACTGATGTTTAAAAAAGAAACAAACAGAAACCTAACAGAACGTAACTTATGGGGTGGCAAATTTTTGGTGCTTATGTGTAAGTCTGGATATATTTGCTTATGGTCACGATTGGACCATTTCAGCAATGTGACTCAAAGCAGTCGAATCCTGTCGCATTGATTTGTAGCCTGTTAGCTCTGTAATGGATAATGTCATGAAAATGTTAGTTTCATTCTATGGAGAGAGTAAATTCTGTATCCAGTTAGGTAGAAAGGCAGTTCAAAGTTTGGCTGAAAGCATGATCACACAAATAGTCCTTTTTCCAAGTTAAAGCTAGGTCTTTCTTTTTGTAAATGAGAAGTTTTGTAGGTTAGAGTTTGCTGACAGTAATTTTATCCAGTCTAGTAATGGCACCAACCACACTCGTACTGTTTCGTTGCCATCCTCTCCAGCTTCCTCGTTCGTGGTCCTGGGCATAGGTGGTGGGCCTGCACACCACAGCTTCTTTTCTTGACCAAACCGCTCTTTCCTAATTCTCAGATCAAATGCTACGTTAGATTTGAGCAAGTACATTCGTTAACCTGACTCAATGCAGGAGTGTAAGGAGGTGAAAGCAGTGATGTTTAGACTTAATCGGAAAGTCCTTGATAGGAAGTACCCCCCCACAGATAGGATGCAGTATGACGAATGAGGCTTGAAGTAACTTGGAAATGGTAACAGTAGTTCCTCTTTTTTGAGCCCCTCCTTAGATAAGACAATGTGTATATGCGGTATTTTTAAATCTCCATTTTAATTTAATCATAATCATGCCGTGAGGGTACATTCTATTCTCATTTCAATGATTAGGAAACAGGTTCAGGGAAGTTGTCACGCTGCTAGTAAGTGAAACAGCCAGGGCTCAAACCCAGTCTTGACCGGAAGACTGGACTGTTCACCCTTCCCGTATTGGCTCCAGGGGCAGGCTCCAGGCTAACCCAGCTGGAGGAAACCTACAAGGCTGGTGAAGGGTGTTGCAGACTTGTCCTGCCCACCACCTGCTTGGCATCAGGCCAGGTTAGGGCATGAGGTCTCAACTCTGTCCCTCCACTTGCTGTACTGTTGCCTGCAGACACGAGTTCCCCGGATGGGATGTATCTCAAATTCTCAGTTTCTCCTGTGTGTCTGAGCCCGTGGGCAGGGCACCCTGGCTAGCACCACGCCTTCACACTCCGCTTTCCAATGTTTTCACCACGGAGCCCATGTCTAATGGCAGAGCTTGTGGTCAGAACAATGGCTCTGTGGCCACATAATTTGGCGTAGCAGAAAAAAATGCAGGCTTTGGCGTTATACAGACCCGGGTTCAAATCCAGACTCTGCTACTTGCTTCCTGTGTCCCATCGGCCAGTCACTTGACTTTGCCGTAAAGTTAGTTCATTCAAGGAATATTTGAGTGCTTCCTTTGTGCCACACACAGGGGATATAGCAGCAGACAACAACCCCTTCTCTCACAGCATATTCTACAGGAGATGCTAACAGCTATCAGGTTGTTCGGAATCATTCATGCAAGAAAGACTGCCTTCTGTTAAGGGAATATCTGTCTTAAATAATCAGCAAATAACTTAGAACACAATAGTCGTAAGGCTATGATGGGAAACTACGAGAGGCCATGAGGGGACTGCGCTCTGGGGGTAGGGGAAGAGGGAGGATTTTCCTGATCAGGTGATATTTCAGCTTAGCGCTCAAAAGTAAGCAAAGGGGCAACCCGATGGAATGACTAAGGATGAGGAACTCGCCGGGCAGAGTGAAGAGTCACAGCTCTCCACCTACAATGGATCTTCCACACAGCATGCAATCACATAGTTACTGAGTGACGGACATACCATGTGCTGTGCTATGTCCATATACAGAGGAATAAATAGATGCGGGCTCCACTCTTGGCACTCACACGTGGAAGAAAGGAGGTAGCACCCAGCAATCAACAAGGAGCACCTGGAGCCCAAACCTGCCCCTCAACTTCTGCCCCTGCAGCCCTCTCCCACTACCTCTCAGGCAAGCCCATGCCCCTCCTCTGAGGTGCAGCCTTCAGACATTTGGAAAAAGGAGTTGATATGTCTTCCTGGAGTCTTTCCACCCCAGGCTAACAACCCCATTCTCTTCCTGTCTTGCAGACACACACGAGAAGGCCATTGTTCTAGACATTTTTATAAATATGCCTGAGACCACATTGGCTTGCTTTTTTAGTGGCCACCTTCCCCTCTTCTTACAGTGGTCTGTTACCAGAAACTCTGGGCCAGCCACCTGCCCTCATAGAGCTTCCATTCCAGTCAGGGAAGGCTGACCATAAATAAACAAATACACATAAAATAAGGGATTGGGATAATTAAAAATAGGAAATGTGATAGAGGGTAATGGGTGTAGGAGGCGGGGGTAGGGTGGGTGTGGGAGGGCTAGTCAGGAGGCCTTGCTCAGGAGGTAACATTAAAACCAATGCTTGAAGAAGCCAGGCAGGCAGAGAACAGGAAGAGTGGTGGAAAGGTCTGATTTAGGGTAGAGGCTCAACAGATGTTTGTTAAAAAGGAGCAAAATGTCCTCCTGTCCTTTATTGAGTTGGATTTCGAAGGCCAGCATGGTAGCAGAGGAGGAGTGATAAGCTAGAGTCAGCCTTGTCTGCCACTGCATGCTTGTAGGAAGCCACTTAAACCTTTCTGAGCCTGTTTCTTCCTTTATAAAATGATGACAGTTCATTGACTCAGTAAACATTTATTGAGCTACTGTCATGTGCCAGCACTGTGGTAGGTACTGGATTATGATTCCGGCCACAAGTAGCTGCCAGGCCTGTTCAGAGGATCAGATGAAGTGATGAACACTGAAGCATTTTGACCAGGATTCAGAAGGCTCGTGAAACAGGTTGAGTATTCTGTAAGGTTTTGCTGATGAGGTGCTATATAAATAAAATATGGAAAACTCTTCGCAGACCATGCTTCTACTCTGGGCTGCTTTCCTTTGGAATCTCCGGTTCAGCAAGTTGGAGGTGTCCCAAGCGGTTGCCATGGCAAAGACTGAACTCTGAGAACTGGCTTAGCTGGGGCTGTCATGGCTGGAGTCTGAACTCCATAAGACCCGAGTTTCTGGCCAATTCTGTCTGCTGAGTGAAAGAGCCCCTCTCCGTTACCATACACCCACACTGCAATTGCAGCTTGGGAGTCCTGCCCTGGGTGTCCTGGCTGGACACCGGGTCTGCTCATTTTCCACTTGGTGCTGTCTGATGGGCACTGGGACCCACTAAAGGCACACAGCTTAGTTGTGCATGTTATTTCTTTTGCAGTGATGGAAAAATGCATTGAGGACACTGTGAGCACTTCTTGGAAACAAGGTTTAATTTCTCCAGATTTGTTGGAACTGAAGTGGTTCACGGTGTGTTTAAATACTAATCCTACAAAAATTGCTTGAGAATATTCAATTCGCGGTTGCTTTGGGAGTCATGAGGCTTTATTGCATGAATTTTTTTTTCTTTTGTTCATTTGAATTTCCTATACAGCTGTGTTCCCATGTGGACCAGGCAAAAAGCATGTGAGCTGTTTTTTCATTTGAAAAATCTGGAAGGCTTCTGTCAAATAATGGACCATGCCTGTTTTTTTCTATCTTAGAGCTGGTTTAGTGTGAGAACACAAGATAATGGCAATTGGACCCCTGACAGTGCTACAGATTTTTTTTTTAACACGTTCTTGAACCCTCAACAATCAAAGCTCCATTTTCTAAGGGGCATCAAGAGGTGGATATTTAAACATTCC